>NW_026294551.1:79215559-79418059 GCF_007827085.1 Peromyscus californicus insignis
CATGCTTCTCAGTCAACCATGTGTGTTGATTTTATAGTAAGAAACAAAACAGCAAAAACAGTCATTTAAGCAGGTGAGCTAGGGCTGGCAGGATGGCAAAGGCCATGCAAGCCTTGTGACCTGAGTTTGATCCTGGAACCCATCTAAAAGCTGGAAGGAGAAAACTGACTCCACAGAACTATCCTCTGACTTGCACATGTATACTGTGGCATGCACATACCCACACACACACCATGACATGCATACAATAATAATAATAGTAGTAGTAGTAATAATAATAGTAATAACAATAATAATAAATGCCTTAAAGAAGAATAGACAGGCAAGCTCCTGGGAGCCACACAGCGTGCCAACTTTGCCGAACATATATCTGCTGATCTGGGTGTTCCCTGAATCTCACTGCAGTGTGTCTCTGGTTGGAGGCCTGGCAGCCTTTGGATTTCTCTCACGTGACATCTGTGGTCAAAGCTTCTTTTCAGCTGCAAAGTTCGTGTGGAAAAGCTGGTTGTTGTCTTCATGGTGACCTCTTTGGTAGCTGCAAGTTTTACAAACATAAGAGAGTCAGCAATGTGTCATCTAAAACATAAGCTACTGCCACAGAATTAAGGACACAGGTCAAGGAATACCATCTTCATTTAAAAGAAATTGATTGATTACAGGTATAATTAACACCTCAAAGCTTTTTTACTAGAGTAAAAATATTAGTTGGATCACCTCTGGGGCAGGAATATAATAAAGAAGTTTTAAAGAACTAAGTACCGGTAGCTGACCGGCAGAGAGAGGTAAAGCGATGGGCTGACCAGAGGAGCAACTGGGAACAGAAGCACTGCATTTCAGCTCATTTACTTACGGCGTCCCCTAAAACTGCTTCCCTCTCTTGGGGAACAAATGAAAAGGCAAGGCTCTACCTTAACCTATAAGGATTGGCACGTATGACCAGGAGGCAGTCGAGCTTGGGATTGGAGAGAAACAGGAACTGAGTGTTCTCCTGGGGTGCAGCCTGCAGATGTAAAGGAAGTCACTGAGTAGGGTGTGCAGCCTCTTGTGATGGGCAGAGGAATGAGTGAGGCCTTGAAGGGGTCTCCATCCACTGTGGAGTACCTCCAGAAACAAGGCATTGATGTGCGGGTCCTCCAGACAGAGCAGGCAGTGAAGGAGTGTAATGCCTTGGGTGTCCAGGGGGTAAGAGTGGGAGGTGTTTTCCATTCCACCTGCTGATGGGACCCACAGAGGAGAATAAAGCACTAAGCAACAACAAAAAAAGAAAAGGAAAAAAGTACCTAAGCAAGCTCAGTTACTCCCATTTGTTAGCTGAGGATTTCCCTCAAAAAAACATAGCCCAGCCGGGCGGTGGTGGCGCACGCCTTTAATCCCAGCACTCGGGAGGCAGAGGCAGGCGGATCTCTGTGAGTTCGAGGCCAGCCTGGTCTCCAAAGCGAGTTCCAGGAAAGGCGCAAAGCTACACAGAGAAACCCTGTCTCGAAAAACCAAAAAAAAAAAAAAAAAAAAAAAAAACATAGCCCAAGCTGGCCTTGAACTTACTATGTAGCCCAGGTTGGCACAGAAGTGGCAAACCTCTGCCTCTGCTTCCCAACTGCTGGGACCCCGGGTGCGAACCACTGCACCTGGTTTCAAACTGAACTCTCTAGAGCTGAGAACACACCCACAGGGGGATTGCTCTGGTTAAGACTTTGCCGGAGGAGCTCTGACCCAAACAGGTCTAAATCCCCAACTCCAGACACGTAAGGTGTTGAGTTAGGCTTTGATTTCCTGCCCGTGATGGCCGACGTCACCTTTCCCTAACCAGATTGCCTTGCAGCCCCTACCTCCAATTTTTTTTTTTTTTTTTTTTTTTTTTGCTTGTTTGTTTCTGGTATCCTGAACTCTGTGAGAGGATTGAGGATCTATCGTGTGACCTACTTAGGAAAGGGTTTTCTCTTTTTTGTGGCTGGAGAGAGGAAGAGATCTGCTTGTCATTTGATTTGTCATCCATTTTCCCCCAAAACTTTTCTTCTAGCATAAGAAGAAAAAAGAATATTTTTAAGGGAACACGGTGGACCACTTTCTCATGTAGCTAAAATCCCGCTGTGGTTTTCTTGCAGCATGGGCAGCTAAACCACTACCACAGCTGACCCTCATCCGTATTCCCTCTCTAGCCTCCCTCCCCTCTTTCCCCCACTCCTCTTCTCCTTGATTCTTATTCCTTCTTTGATCCCGCAGCTTCTCCCCTCCTTTCAAGTCAATCGCTCTCTGTTTTTGCTAACCTTTTTCAGGTTCACACGGGCTGTTTTCTCCTGGAGCTTCCTAAGTAACTAACATCCTAACTAATATGAGACACGGTGTGAGTTACTTCTCTTATTACTGTGACCAAATATCTGACAGGAAGATGCAACTTATGGGAGGGAGGGCTTGCTTTGGCTTACGGTTTGTGGGGACCGTTGACCATGGAGAGGAAGACATAGGGACAGGAGGCTCCATGGTGGGAGGTGTGTGCTACTGGGACCCATATCTGTGTGTGTGTGTGTGTGTGTGTGTGTGTGTACAAGCATGCCACAGCATGCATGAGTCAGAGGACAACTTTCAGGACTCAGTTCTCTTCCTATACCATATGTGTTCCAGGACTGAACTCAGGTCTTCAGGCTTGGTGGCAAGCTCCCTTACCACTGAGCCAGTTCCAAGGCCCTTGAGTCAAGTCTTTACCCAACACTTCCTGGTTTACTTCAACATCTCTCAATGTGCACTTTTACCTTTGCAAACTCACATTTGTGTAAGAGTCAGGTCCTGTCCATTTCTGACTCTCTCAAGCAAATTTTGTTTTGTTTTGTTAATAGAACATTTCTATAGATACCAATTTACTTAAGATGCCCCAGAACCAAACAGCCCTGTTCGTTCCAGCTTTGTCTCTGAACTTCCTTATGGTTGCCATCTCTTAGACAGGGGATCGTGCCTCCATTGCATCTCCTGGACAGAAGGTTGTGCTGTGCTTCTGTTGTTACATGTATGACCACAGTGCAACACCCTGGGCTACTTATCCTTCCACATCCAGATCCCCTATCTGCTGAACAATGATCCCAAGTAGCAGAAGGCCTCTATTCATGAACTATTACACATCACACAGTACCACACTGTGCCTAACACCTAGCCAAGGAAACATCAGAATAATGCTAAGAAATCTAGTCTCTCCGCAGGCCATGTTACCATTTTGTCAAAATGCCCTTAATAACAGATGATTTCAAGCTTGTGATAGCTGAATTAAAAAGTGTCTGGTGGATGTAAGTCTACCAAAGGCTCACAGTTAGCACCACAGGCACATGGCCCCACTCTGTGCCGAGGAGCTCATCCACATTATCGCCTTTAATCTTCCTAAGAACCGTGGGGGTGTGGGAGAGACTTGTCATCGGCCTCATTTTCCCAGATGTGAAAGCTGAAGTTCAGAGAGTGAGAGGCGTGTGAGGATCTCACAGTCAGCTCTTCCAGGCACCATCTATGTACCAGATGTTAAGAGGTGCTGCAGATATGGGAATGAGCAAAAGAAACACAGTCCCCCCCACACACACACACACACTTTGATTTAGTAACATCTCAGACAGACAAATATCAGCTGCTTATGAGCCTTAGTGAGGAAAGAAAATGAACTGGTGAGCTAGAGGAGACAGGATGCCGAAAATCAAAGTAAGGGAATGTGGGGGAAGCACTCCATGTTCGTAGACTGACATTCAAGTGACTTGGAGCTGCCCTGCAGCGATCTTGGGGACCACTAATGCAAAGGTCCTAAGGTGAATTTGTATTTCAGGTGGCTGTCGCATATAATGACAGTAGAATGGAAAGAAGGAGAGGTGACAGATGGTGTCAGATAGGAAGATGGCATCTTGCAATGCCTAACGCCATGATGAAGAGGTTTGAGTTTTCTCTAAGGGAAGGCGAAAAGTTGCTGGAGGGCTCTGAGAAGGAAAAATAATATGATCTGGCTTCTGTTCATAAAGACCTCATTGGACGAGGCATGGCTATTGCCCATGATCCCAGTATTTGGGATGTGGAGGCAGGAGGCTCCAGGCCCACCCACATTAACCCATTTCCCCTAATAAGCCTCCACTTCCTTAAGTTTCCACAAGCATACAAAACAATAACAACTAGATGGGAGCAAGTGTTCAAACATGTGTGCCTATGAAGGACATTTTACATTCAAACCTCAATAGACCTGTTATTAAAGAAAATTAAAATGTGGAAACTAGGGATGAAGCTCAGTTGGTGGTGGAGTGTTTGTCTAGCACAGACAAAGCCTTGGGTTTGATCCTCAACCTACATAAACCAGATGTGTTGGTACATATCTGTGATTCTAGCACCTAAGAGATAGAAGCAGGAGTATAAGAAACTGAAGATTATCTTTGACTACATAGTGTGTTGTTGGTTGGTTTTTTTTTTTTTTTTTTTACTCTTTTGAGGGGCCCACCACCCAGCTCCCAAATAAATCACACACAAAGACCTATTCTTACTTATAAATGTCCTGCCTTAGCTTGGTTTGTTTCTTGCCAGCTTTTCTTGAATTAGACCAACTATCTTTGGCTTCAGGATTTTTTATCTTTCTCTGTTCCTTTTTCTTTCCTTATTACTCTGTGTCTGGCTGTGTGACTGGGTGGCTGGCCCCTGAAGTTAAGGGCCAGACTCACCTACCTCATGAGACCAAATTCTGGAGATCCAGTAGGAAGACTTGTCTAGAAGAATAACCAATAACCGGGAACTCCAACAGCATGGACAGTGAGCCTAAGATCCACAAGCCTGTAACAAAGAATGAGGACAGAATTTCAGAACTCTCTGAAGAAGGCAAGACATGGGTGGGAGACTAATATTTATGGAGTCCTTATTATATCTTCAGAAGTAAACTAACTGTTTCTCTGTGTTATCTTATCTAATCGTCACAGCCCTTTGAGGCTGATCCATTGGACCACTAAGAAAACCAAGGTTTGGAAAGGTAAAATCATGGCCCCAAATTCTCGGGGCTCACAAACAGCAAAGCTTACAACCAGCTTTTTGGGTCCCCCAAATCACTCAACCCCAAATCAAGCCACCTCTTGTGTGTTTAGTCCTTTGATCTACATATACAGACTGGAAATGTGGGTCTCAATATTCGGTGGCTGCAATAAGCTCCATTTTCTCCAGTGGTTTCCGCTTTCACTCTCTTTTTCATACATTGACTTTCCAATTAATGGCAGAGCCATTCATAAATGTAGTGGGGAACCCTGGCTGTGACTTTGCTTCCTTTCAGAGAGCAATGGCTCTTTAAGGCTGATGAAGTCTAATGCTTGACGTAAATCCAGGAAAGAAATGAATGAGCACTATTTAAATTGCCCAAGCCTGAAGTCAGACCATGGGAGAGACCCAGGAGCTACCTCGACAGCATCATATTATCTGTCACTGAGAAGGGAGCCAGCAGTTAGCCAGGCAATCTAGACTGACCACAGTAACATCTCAGGGAGAGGAAGTCATGATGGTTTTTGGTTACCCGGAAGCTGGCGCAAGCTATTGCTGAGTTCTTTGGCTTTGTGTCATGAAAGAAACTGATTTGATCAACGACACTGCTGCTATCTAATTAGCAAGCATAGCCACCCTCCTGCATCAGTTCCACAGAGATTAAACTTGGAATCCTGACTGCAGACCAGTGTTTGCAGCCAAATGCCGCAGTCCCTGACATCCTCAATCCATACCAAGTTTCCCTAGAGTCAACCACAATGGACAATGGCTCTGTAGCCCAGAGCTGGAGGTGCCTTTTCAAATACCCAACTAGCTGGGCTGTTGCTTGGATTCTAATGGCTCCCTCAGGGGAGGGGGTGAGAAGGTGCAGTGTCAATGACACAGACACCAGGAGTCCATTGAAGGCAAATAACAAACTCATTTATTCAATAACAGGGAAGGCCTTATATACCCTCCTCCCAGCACCCAGTCTGTGTGGTAGTCCTTCATTGACTAGGCGCGATCAGGAACTCTGACAGCGACCCTTGCTAGGCCCTCAGGCAGACTCCAGGTTGGCTCTTAAGGAGTATGTTAGGTTCATGCCTTGGCAACGGGTCTGAGCCAATTTCCTTGACCCTATAGGCCTGTCCTATTACACTGGGCCTCTAGAATACATGGCTCGCAAACCAGGTGGCTTTGTGATAGCCCTAAAGGTGAAGGAGTCTCCCTTCTCCATAAGTGCCACCCAACCACCTGAACTAAGCATGTTTGCCCTTCTTGTTTGTAACTCCAGCCCCCTGGAGGTTGAGGTGAGACAATTGAGGGTTCAATTGCCCATCCTAGGCAATCAGCAAAACACTGTTTCAAAAACACAATACAAAATAACAAAATTCATTTGTATTTCCCACATTCTCAACAAGAAAAGAAGGCACAGCTCTTATTTTGTTTGTTTGCTTGCTTGTGTGTGTGTGTGTGTGTGTGTGTGTGTGTGTGTGTGTGTGTGCATGTGTGTACACATGTGCATGCACGCTTACACATGTGTAAGTATGAAAGCAAAGAACCTTGGGTGTTGTTCCTCAGGCACCATCCACCTTTTTTTTTCCCTTATGATAGAATTTCTCCTTAACTTTCTCCAAGCAAGCTAAGATGGCTGGCCAGTAAGCCCATGGATTCTAGACTTCCCAAAGATGGAACTGCAAGTGTACATCACCACACCTAGATATTTTTCTTACATAAGTTCTAAGGATTAAACTCAGGTTTTGGGGCTTGCAAAGCAAGAATATTACCGATTGAGCTATCTTCCCCCAACCCCTTGGTTTTGGTTACTTGCTAATCGTGTGTAGCTGGAGTTTTCTCCAGTCCTGCCTGGCCCACGGTCAGGACAAATCTCTCTCACCCACCAGTCCTACAGCCGCTTAGACCCAACCGAGTAAACACACAGAGACTTTTTTTTTTTTTTGGTTTTTCGAGACAGGGTTTCTCTGTGTAGTTTTGCACTTTTCCTGGAACTCGCTTTGTAGACCAGGCTGGCCTCGAACTCACAGAGATCTGCCTGGCTCTGCCTCCCGAATGCTGGGATTAAAGGCATGTGCCACCACCACCCGGCCACACAGAGACTTATGTTGCTTACAAACTGTATGGCCGCAGCAGGCTTCTTGTTATGTAGTTCTTATATCTTAAATTAACCCATATCTATTAGTCTATAAGTTGCCACGTGGCTTGTGGCTTACCAGTACCTTACATCTCGCTTTTCATGGCGGTGGCTGGCAGCATCTCTCTCCTCAGCCTTCCACTTCCCAGAATTCTCCTCTCTCCTTGTCCCACCTATACTTCCTGCTTGGCTACTGGCCAATCAGTGTTTTATTTATTAACCAATCAGAGAAACACATTTAACATACAGAACATCCCACAGCAATCACGTGTGCATACATGCAGGCATGTATATGGAGGTCAGAGGACAACCTTGGATGCTGGTCCTCACCTTCATCCTTGTCTGGTGTCTTTCTTTTGTTGTGTGATATTTTGTTTGTGTTCTGACAAATAAAGTTTGCTTGGAACCAGAGGGTGGAGCTAGCCACTAGTTAACCATAGAGGTTTGGAGGACTGTAGAGAGAGGGACAAGAAGTGGTAAGGCAGGGCTGATACAGGATCTCAGCCCCTTTGGACTGGAGGAATGGAAGAGGAAGGAAGCGACTGTGGCTGCTCTCCTGCTTCTCTAATCTTTCATATTTTTACTCCAATATCTGACTAATAGTTTTTATTGATAAGATTAATTAGATTTACACTTCATTCTTTTCCTTTTGGGGGATGCTAAGTATTTAAACCACAGCCTCAAGTCTGCTAGGCAAGCACTCTAAGCACTGAGCTCTGGACCAAAACCATCTGTTGTTTGAGAGAGTCTCTTATTATTTGCTGCTTTATATAATAGGCTAGCTAGACCAAGAGCTCTGAGGATTCTTCTGTGTCAGCCTCCAATCTCACATAGGAGCACTACTATTACAGATCATCATGTCCTATGCCCAGCTTTTATGTGGGTTTGGGGGATTTGAAGTCAGGTGCTCACATTGAACAAAAAGCACTTCTGCCCACTGAACATGGCTGTGGTTTCTTGAGACAGGCTCTCATGGAGCCCAGGCTGAACTCAAGACTTGCATGACCTTGAGTTCCTGGATCCTCCTCTCTCCCCTCCTGAGTACTGGGATTATAGGCATGTGCCCTTCTGCCTGGCTACAAATTTTCAATTTCCAGCCAGGCATGGCTTCACACACATTGTATCCCAACATTCAGGATGCAGAGACAGGAGGATCTCTGTGAGTTCTGGGCCATCCAGAACTATGCAATGAGACCCTCTCTCAAAAACAGACAACAAACAAAAAAACTCTCATTTTCTTCATAAGAAAAGGAATTTGTCCCCAAGTAGTCAAAGTCATGGCACATTTCTCAACAATGACTCGTCATTTTTTTTCATGAATTGATTTTATTAAGTTAGTTTTGTCTTATTGCAAAAAGCTGCATATGTTCATTACAAAAAATTTAGAAGATACAGGAAAGCAGAAAGATCATAAAAACTCATGCCCCAAGCAAAGCCACTGAGAAGCCTAGAACATTTATTGAGCCATTTTTCTGTGGAATATCATACGTGCTGCCTTCCAATCTCCCCAGTGTCTTTCCACACCACACACATTTTAATATAATATTTTACTAATGTAATTAACTCTGAGAATTTCATACAAGGTATTTTTATCATATTCACCTGTGACTCCTTCCCCTAAGTCCTCTCAGATCAGCCCCTCCTAATTTCATTGTCTTTTTTAAATTTATTTTTTAATAACAGCAGTTCTAACTTGTGGTGCCCATATACTCATAAATGTAGGGTCCAACGGTGTGTGGTTGACCTAACAGTGACCACACCCTTCGAGAAAACCAAATCTCCCTCCTCCAGAGGCTATCTGTTACCAATAGCTCCTCAGAGAGGGGTGAGGACTCATGAGCCCCTCCACCTCTGTGCTAGAATGTTGACTGGCTTAATCTTATTCAAGTCATATGCAAGCAACCACACTGTTGAGTTCATCAGTACAGTAGTCCTGTCATGTACAGAAGACACTGTTTAACTACAGTCCTCTCTGGCCCCTGGTTCTTACCATCTGTCTTCTCCCTCTTACACAATGGAGCCTTTGTGGTAGAGGATGTCCCATTTGTGGTTGAGTACGCAACTGACGCATAGTCTCTGCACTTTGATTAGCGGCGAGTTTCTGCACTGCTCACCTCCCACTGAACAAAGAATCTTCTCTAATGAGATCTGAGAGGTGCACTGATTGGGGAGTATAGAGCTATAACTATAGAAGGTAGTTTGATAGGCTGTACATTTAGCAAAATAATAGAAGGTTCGCCTCTGGCACCTGTGAGTTCCGAGACCATGGGTTCTTGGCCAGATTTGCAGTACCAGGCACAGATTTCCTCCTGTGGGATGGACTTTCATTCAGAAAGCAGTTGATTCCCTTTGGAACATGTGTCACTGTTGCGCGCATGGCCCGTCTTGACACCCTGGTCTTTATTGCAGTTCACAGGGTTCATAGATGGAGAAGACTGTTGATAACTTTCCCCCCAGCCACCTACATAGAACCTTCTAGTACTGTGATAACTAGCCAGCAAATAGGAAGCTTCCTAGTTAATATCAACTCAATTTTTCCATGCCAAGTGAGCAATGTATGTGGTGTCTTCAGCAATAAGATTTCATCAAATTCTGGTTGGCAACCAAGACCAGTGGTGGGTACCTGTATTGTTTGGAGGGTCTCCAGGATATCCTGAGCAACAATTTGAGGTGAGACTGGGCTTTTGCTTAGCAATCTATGGCTTCTGGGAGAAGGATTATTCATTGTGTAAGAATACATATACTTATGCATATGTGTGTATATGTATGTGTATATACATATATAGAAAACTTATAAAATATATACACACTTTTCTGATCATACTCACTTCATTAATCTTAACTGGTTAAATGCCATATATCATTAGGCCAATTACTTATGTCACAGTTTTGAAGTTGGTTCCAATTTTAATCATTATAAATAATATGGCTATCAAATTTTTGCATACAAATAGTAACCAATATTTATTGATTCTCTCCATCCACTGTGTGGGTCCCAGGTATTGAACTCAGGTCATCAGCCTTGGCAACAAGTGCCTTTACCCTTACTTGCTGAGTTTTGATGCTTTGGATGCCATACTACAGGTTTCACATGTATATTTTCATTTAACCCTCCAAAGAGCTCCACGGATAAATAATATCTCCATTTCGTAGATGAGGAATATATAGCTTAGAGAGATCGACTTCCCCACAGAGATAGAGACAATAACTCTAAATTTTAACCTGTCAGTCTAACTCCAGAGTTAACAACAGTAGCTGCTAAGACACATTCTCAGAACTGCAATTCCAGAGAAGTCGAATACATAATACTTTAAAGCTTTTCAGTCATCTCTCTCAATTTCCCTCCAGAAATCATGAGCCAATTTATACTCCCAAAATCAGTGCATGCTATTCTGTTCCGCTTGCATCCTCACCAACACTATTAGCTTCGAATTGTTCGTTAGAGAGATGGAGCCCATTCTTCTTAGTGCTTGGCCCCGCGTGTGGACAAGCCAGCTCTTGATTGAAGCCGTGATTTTCTTTAAATCAATGGTCCTTATCCCTTTTTTTAGTACAGGGCTCTTTAGAAAACCTGATGGAAGCTATGAAACAGTTATAAAGAAATTGTACATCCGAGCATCAGGCAACTCTTTCTTCTCGGTGGTTCACAGACACCATTTTTAGAGGCTCGATGCATTAACAACATTGAAAGTAAAACAGAAAGTGGGGCTAATAAACCCTGACTTCAAATGCTGGTTTTACCAGATTGTCCTTTTTCTTTGAACAAATCCATAGGGGAAAGATGCAGATCAAGAGAGACTAGGATGAAGCACCCGAATCGACAAAGGGAGCGCACAAGCCACACAGAGGCAGGTGGCCAGGTCAAGACTATCTTCTAAGGTTACTCTGTCCTCTCCTAAGCCAGCAAGAGCTCAGAGCAGATGGGCTAGCCTGCCTCCATTCATGCATGTCAGCAACCTCGGAAGGAGTCTGAGATGCGTTTGCCAAATGTGTTTGTTCACACGCTGGACTTGCACATGGCCTCTCCTTGCATCCTACCCTTTTGGTATTTGCAAAACCCGGAGTCATCAGAGACTGCGTCAGCTCTCCTGATGCCCTCCTGGGACAATCAGTGGGTTAGAGCATGGGGAAAGGCACAATGGAAGATGAAGACCAGAGCCCAGTTGGTCACTTCTTCTCACTGCTACTGAGCCAGGTGGATTTTTCTTCATGCCCTCATTCTAAGCATGCACCTCTGGGAGAAATAGGGCAATTTTTCAGAATGACCTACTGAGGCTCAGTGCCTTTGTCAGGTTTAGGGTTGAACATCAGATTGAGACTATAAGGAAGGAAGTAGACAAAAGAATTAGCAAGCCTGAGTAATCCCTTTGGGGTGACCCAGAGCAGAACTGTGTTACATTGGAACAGGAAGACCGCCAGGAAACAGAAAGAATGTAGCAGCTTCTCAGACTGGAATCCAAACTGCCCTGGCCTGACCACCCAATCACAGCAACCGTTAGGGTCTTATTGTGCACAAGACCCTTTCATCCTAGTCAAAGATATGAGAAGGTGACAGGAGCAAGGATTTGGGGGTCCTTTTAACACTGGCTTAATTCTGTGTTTTCACCTTTCTTTGCTTTCTCCATTCTCTGGACACCCCTTCTACTGTTCTCTGGTTCTTTCGAGGTATTGCCCATCTACAGATCGCAGAAACATCTGTGACTTAAGATCCCTCCTCACTCCACCTTCTTACGAACCTTGGTCTGGGAGGTCTGGATATAGGGAAAGATGGTTTTTCAATTCTAAATAGTTTCTCCCAATTTGCCTGAGAAGAAAGGTCATCTAAAACCTAATGCATTCATATCCTAATGTACTTTTCCCTCTCTTCTTTAGATGCGCTCCCTTGTGAATTCTGTTCTACATTTGGTTTGGTTCTAGTTTGCTTTTGTTTGAGATAGGGTCATGTAGCCTAAGCTTGCCTCAAACTCCTAATCCTCCTGCCTCCACCTCCAAAATGCCGACAATTCCATGTTCACCTTGCTCTACTTTCTTTTTGTTTGTTTTGTTTTCTCCATGTTCTAAGTGTGTGGTGTCTTACACTTTTACCGTAAAGTTCCAGTGGACAGCCCAGAGCAGTGGTTGTCTTGGGGAATCTCCAGGGCACTCCTGACCAACTCAAGGGGAGGCATCCCACATCTGACACTGGACTTTTTCTTTGGCATCCTTTGTCTCTGGAAGGAGTATTATACTCTGGGTAGAGTGACTACATTTCAACTCCTTTATGAAAATATTAATTTGTGGAAAGGAAGAGAGAAGATGAACTTATACAATAGGCAGCTTCCATTTAGTTTTTTTCAGACATCCTTAGTGTGAGTTATCCCTCCCCTGGTCCCTTCCTCTACCCTACCCTCCCATCCCTCCCCCGCATTTAGACCTCCCTCTGCATTATTCCTTCTTTCCTCCATATCACACATGTTCTACCATACCCCCTCCCTTAAACTCCCTTGTCCTCATCTCCATCAATGGCCCCTTTGTTACTACTTCCTTTGATTCAACACACAAATCTCCAGGTAAACACACAAATCTAAAGATTCCATGCTAGGATCCTCACATGAGGGACAGCATGCAATGTTTGTCTTTCTGGATCTGAGTGACCTCACTCAGTATAATGTTTTCTAGTTCTACCCATTTACCTACAAATTTCACAATTTTATTTTTCTATGCTGCTGAATATGATTTCACTGTGTATAGGTAGCACATTTCAATTACCTGTTCATCGGCTGATGGGCATCTAGGCTGGTTTCCATGTCCTAGATATTGTGAAAATGGCTATGAACATGGATGAGCATGTGTCTCTGTCAGAAAGTAGAGTCCTTTGGGTCTATGCCCCGGAAAGGAATAGCTTAGTCATACAATTCACCTATTTCTAGTGTTTTGAGGGAACTCCACACTGATTTCCACAGTGTTTGCACCCATTTACACTACTTATTTAGACTTCTTTGGGAAACCTGCTATCTTGGTATTTGCGAATTATTAAAACCACAGAAGATAGTAACCCAAGAACTCACAGTTGGCTCTGAGAGATTACTTCTCTACTAAACCTCCACTTTAACATCTGTGAAACGTGCTGAACCTGGTGACATAGGTGTGTCATCCCCACTAGCTGGGAAGCTGAAGCTTGAGGGTTGCAAATTCGAGGGCAGCCTGGACAACTTGGTGAGACCTTATCTCAAAATAAAAGGCATAACTAGGACTGGGGGCATAGCCGAGTGGTATAATGCCTACCTAGCGTGTATGAAGCCCTAAGTTCAAACCCTCATACTACAAACAAACTAACAACAAAAAAAAAATCTGTGAAATGGGGACAATGGTAGCTCCTACATATAACTTTTGGGTCCTAAACAGAATGGTGCGCCATAGGGGTTAGTTAAAGCACCTGCCGCCTGCCTACTATCATTTGATGATAACTGATTTCATTGTTTGTTATTTATGTCAGAACGCCATCTTCACATCATAAAGACTGTATCAGTTACTCATCTCATTACCATGACAGGAGCAATTGAAGGAAGGAGCAGTTTCTTTGGGCTCACAGTTCCAGTACAGTTGATTATGACACCAATGACCCCAGGAGCTTGAGGCAGCTTAATCCCGCCGCATCCGCAGTCAGGAAGCAGAGAGTGATGGATGCCAATGCCCAACCTGCTTTCTCTGTTTTATTCAGTCCAGAACCCAAGAGCAATGTTGCCCCCAGTTAGGGAAGGTCTTCCCACCAGTGGACATAATCTAGATAACCTCTCATGGGCATGCCCAGAGGTTGATTTCCTCCATGATTCTAAGTCCTATCAAGTGGATAATCATCAATATTAACCATCACAAAGGCCGATTCCCTTTCTAACTACAGTGAGAGTCTGCACCTGTTCTCTACCTCTGAAGTCAGGAAGCTGGACACCTCTCAGGAGCTAAATAGCATCCCTACTCTAGGCTTTTCTGAAACATTTATTCAGTTGCTCTCATACCTCCATGGGTAAAGGGAGTACTCTTCCCCACCATTCCAATCTGTCTCCTCAACGTTTTCAAAGGTGGGACATTTTCTTAAAGCAATAATGTCAAATAATGCTTCCTTCTCAAACAATCTCCTACAAGTCTCTCCTTCCCTGTGTGTAACCAGCACCTCTGGTCTTCTTCCAGACAACCCCATACCAAATGCTCCATGGGGCATACAAGTCTCTAGGCTAAAAGAGTCAGCGGTAGAAGGGAGATCAGGAGTTTTGGGGGCAGGCCTAGAACTGAATCTCATTTTTGCCACTGTGCAGTTTTGGACAATTTGCTTAATAACCGAGCTGTTGTTTTCTGTTGCTGTTGTTATTGTTGTTGAGCATATAAACTGCACATTATTATTGTACTCACCTTCTAAGCTTGGGGAGGCTGAACAAAATAATCAGTGAAATCTCCTTGATTCCAGGATCAATATTAATCTGCTTGATTAAATGCTCAACTAGCTGCAGGCATCTAGGAGATGTTCGATTGAGGCTCCCTGCAAAGTGGAGCAAGGCTTGGGGACTTCCTGCTGACACCAACAGTCTAAAACCCTGCATCCAGAAAGCCCGGTTAGCTTAGAATCCCAGTGCTTATAGGGGCGGAGGCAGGAAGATCACAAGTTCAAGGCAATCTTTAGCCCACAAAGAGAATTTGAGGCCAACCTGGGCTACATGGAACCCTGTCTCAAAAAATCACAATAATTCAGATCTCCCAGAGCCACCAAAAGAACAGAGATGAGAGGGGATGAGCAGGAGGTTGGGGAGCCCAGCATCCAGCATTTTCTCCCCATGTTTGATGTCTTAGTCAGCTCAGGCTGCTCCAAGAAAGAACAACTACTAGGTTACTCTATTTTCAGTACAGATGGGTTTTTGCTTATCTTCTTAATTATTAATTTTATTGTATGAGTGTTTGCATGTATGCATGTGCACCACATGCATGCCTGGTGCCTGTGAGGGTGAGAAAAGGGCATCAGATCCCTTGAAACTGAAGTTACAGAAAGTTATGAGCCACCCTGTGAGTACTGAGAACTGAACCTGGGTCCTCTGCAAAAGCAACAAGTGCTCCTAACCACTGAACCATCTTCCCAATCAGTGCTTTTTATTTTATCAGCACAGTTCGGTTCTTTTGACAGCCTCTTCCAGATTTCAGGTTGACTGTTCTGTCTTCACATGGAGGAAAAAGAGTAAGAAAGCTCTAGAGACCTCTAAGTTTTATTATACTGGGGATGGAAGTCAGGATGTTATACATACTAAGCAAGGACTTTCCTACCCCTCTAGAGTCCCATTTATAAGGGCACTATTCTTATTTTTGAGAATTCCACCCTCAAGACTGAATCCCCAAAGGCCCCACCTCTCCATTCCATTACGTCGGCAGTTTGGGTTCTAAGCTATGAAGTTCAGGACTCATACACTGCACACGGTGTGAGAGGTTGTTCTCTCAAAGAACCATAGCCACATGGGATGTAAGCACAGGGATCATCAAGGGACTGGAAAACAAGAGGCAGGAGAGGCCACGCTGAGGTCAGACACTCCCATGAATCCAGACACTCCAAGGGAGGGCTTTGAATTTGAAAGTCTGTGGGGAAGTGACTAGGAAACATCTCACCTACTTTCCGGAAGAGCGCCCCCCCCCATCATGTCTGAGTGGCACATACATAAATGATACAGGGACAAATAGAATACATTCAGAATTTCTCATGTGCCCACAGCAAGCCCACCCATCTCTGTGTCTATCCTACAGCAGTCTGCCAGCTGAGCAAGGAATTGTTTTCCAGACCCTTCCTTCTGAAACACTCCCTTCTGTGAGCAGTTTTTAAGCTGTGATAGAGGGCAGGAATTTCAGGGGCTTTTTATTGAATTTTTTTCAATGATACATAAAAACATACAGTACGTAGTAATGGAATACCATGTGATGTTTTGATACGGTTATACATTACCTAATCTCTAAATTGAGGTGAACATATATAGCTCCTCAAACACTAAATTGATCATTTCTCTCTCCTTTCTCTCTTGCATATTTTATATTACTTTTATTTTATAGATAACAATGTTTTGCTAAAGTATATTACATGCTCTACACACATGCCTGGTACCCATGGATACCAAATATGCTGTATCCCTTGGAACTGGATTTACAAATGGTTGTGAGCTACCATGTGGGTGCTGGAAACAGAATCTAAGTCCTTTGCAGGAGCAGCAAGTGCTCTGCACTAATGAATCATCTCTCCGTCCCTCAATCTCCTCCTACTTTTGAGATAGAGTCTCAATAAGTATGCCTGCTGGCCTAGATCTCAGAAGTCCACTTGCTTGCTTCTGCCCCCAGACTAATGGAATTACAAGCATAAAACACCGTGTATGATTTTGATCATTTCTTTATGGTTAAAAAAAAAAACTTTTGAAAACTCCTTTCTTCCAGCTTTTTGAAATGCACCATGCTTTCTTATTATCCATGGTCGTGACTCTGTGGAGCAGCACCCAAAATTTCTTGCTCCTATCTGACTGATGCAGCACCCAGGGTCATTTTAGGGCATGCTCACAGACATAGCCTAAGAGCCAGGATGAACTCCATGTTTCTAGAACCTGGAGAATGACTGCCAGTCAGCAGCAAAGAACAGTCATTTCATCATACCAAATTTCCCAGTGCCAGGCAACGTGCTTGGCTCTGGGGACACAAGAAGGCAGGAGGGGACCTCTGGTGAGGAGTCGGGATACCCGGGAGCTGGCTACTGGCATCATTCACACTGCAGTCAAGGACCACGGAGGGCTCCAGATGACAAAGACAGCGCGATCCCCCAGACACAGCCTCTGAGGGAACATTGTGTCCCAGATGGGACCAAACAGGTGGAAGGGAGATACGCGGAGCCATCCGGGGGTCCAGAGCCAAGCTAAACATGGAAGACTGGTTTGGAGATAGGAAAAGTTTGATTCCCACCAGTCAAAGGATGGAACAAAGGGATGAGTCAGAAAGAAAACTCAAATGAGCCAACAGCTGCTGGGAGACAGGATGAAAGGAATCTTGTGGAGCCTAATGGCCTAAGTGGTCCAATCTGGCTGGTTTCCCATCTGGCTCCCTGAGGCCGGTAATTGTCCCTGTTCTGTGGTGGAGCCTTTTATCTGAGACACCTAGGCCTTTCAGCCCGCTGACAGGCTCATCTACCACCTTGGAAGGAAGAAACATGCACTGGGTGGCCTGTTTGTTCTGGGCTCAAAGAAACTCAGGCCAAAGAGACCACATCCTTTCCTCTAACTTCAGGCCCATTTCAAAATGGTGAGCACAAGGCTTAGGGCCAGAGGAAGAAGAAAACCTGAGAGTTCTTTGGTCCCTTGCTTTGTAACCTATCTGCTTGGACTGGAAAGGCCAAGGCCAGGCCTCAGTGTCCACCAGATATTCTGTGTAGACTTCCCCCTGACCCTGTATTGTCAACTTACCCCTCCCACACACACTCCAGCAAAGCAGCACTTGTTTATTACAAAAAAAATAGATGCAAAGTGAAATTTTTCATACAATCCATCCTTCATAGATAAACACTGTCAACAATTCAGTCTTTATTCATTCAGACTGTTCTTGCTATTAATATAATAGTCTACACAGAGAGAAAGAGTGTTTATAAAAATCAGATTGTTGGGCCTCTAGACAGCCATGAAGAAGACTGGTTTTTCTTGCAGCGGGTCTGAGTTCCATTCCCAGCACTGACATGGCTGTTTGTGAGCCTCTGTAACTTCAGTTCCAGGGGATCCAGCGCCATCTTCTGGCCTCATGGGCAGCAGGCATGCATGCAGTACACACATACAGGCAAAAAAACGTTCACACACGTAAAATAAAATAGATGAATCCTTTACAAAGGAGGATGTAGTCATGAGCTCCTGAAATTTGCTCTTTCTTTTTAATACTGTTACATAAGTCACTGTAGACCAAACTTACCATTTTAGTAAACATATGGTTTTTTCACGGCATGAAAGCTGCATGGTTTATTTTACAATCCCCTATTGTTGGCAATCTAGGTTATTTCTCAGTTTGGGGGAGCACTGCTTTGGTTCCCTACTCTTTTCATCTTGCTCTCTTTCAAGAACACTTCTAGAGGACAAGTTCCTGGGTGTCACACTTAAATGGAAAACCATGCTCATTTTGATCTTATTAGATAACACCACTTTGCCACCCCAAACTGACACCCTCCACGAAAGCGCACAAGGATGTCGTCTCTCCTGTTCCCTTGGCAAACAGAGCATCAGCACTTTTTCCCCTCTAAGTTTTATTTGTGTGTGTGTGTGTGTGTGTGTGTGTGTGTGTGTGTGTGTGTGTGTGTGTGCGCGCACCTAACGAGTCCAGAAGAGGGTATTAGATTTCCCTGGAGCTGGAGTTTCAGCTGATTGTCAGCCACCCTGTGGCTCTGGTCCTCTGTGTGAACAGCAAACACTCGGGTCTGCTAATCATCTCTCCAAGCCTCACAGCACTTGTTAAGCTGTCGTCTCAACTGTCAGCTCTCAAACGCTTTGCTGCTCTTACTTTGCATTGTTTATTTGTAGAAGAATTTTACTTTTCACCAAGTCCGTCACTGACCACTGTCCTTACCTTATTTGCTTATCCAGCTGATTTGCTTGGTTTTTCTACTGACTTGTTTGTCTCTGGTTGATTTCAAAAAGAGCTTTGCTGTATCAGAGATGTCGTTCCCTTTACTCTCTTGGGCTGGAGATGTAGCTCAATGGTAGAGTGTTTGTCTCACATTCACAAGGTTCTGGGTTCAACCCCAGCACCTCAAAACCAAATTAGTATTTCCCTCAATTCTTCTTACATCTTTGCTTTTAAAGTTTGCAGTCTTTGGGATAGAGATATAGTTCAGTTAGTAGAGTGTTGGCCTAGCAAGCATGAAGTCCCGGTTCAATGCCACTTAAACCCTATGTGGTCATGCATGCCTGTGATCGAAGCACTCAAAGAGATGGAAGCAGGGAGATCAGAAGTTCAAAGCCATCCTTGGCTATATAGAAAGTTCAAGGCCCTATCTTGTCCCCAAAAATAAGTAAATAAATAAACAAATAAAATCTGAGGCCTTACAGACATCTCTCAACAAGTTCATCTATATTTCTTCCTTACCAGTCCTGAAATTCTGCCACACCTTAAAATACTCCTTTTATCAAAACCATAAAAATATTTATGTACATTCTCTTCTGATTTTTTTTTTCAATACTGAGGACTGAGCTAGGGCCTCGTGAACCCTCGGCAAGCGCTCTGCCTCTGAGTTACATCTCCAGTGCTATGATGACTTTTTCTTTTTGTTGTTGATGTTTTTCTTTTTGAGACAGGGTCTCCCTAAATTCCCTAGGCTGGAGTTGGACTCTCGGTCTCTCGGTAAGCCCGGGTAGACTTACAACTTGTGACCCTACTCCTTAGTGCCCAAGATTACAGATCTTAGCCACTAGGCCCCCAGCTTTCCTCTAATATTTTAATAGGGTTTTTGAATATTTAAAATATTGAATACAAGTTTATTTCTGTATAAGAAGTAAGTAAAGAGCCAGGTGTGGTGGCACATGCCTTTAATCCCAGCACTCAGGAGGCAGAAGTAGGCAGATCTCTGTGAGTTTGAGACCAGCCTGGTCTACAGAGCAAGTTTCAGGACAGTCAGGGCTACACAGAGAAGCTCTGTCTTGAGCAGCCAAAAATAAAAAATAAAAAACATAGATGAAATAAGGATCCAGGCTCATTCTTTTCTAATTGTCCCAACATTGGTTATAAATAATCTATTTTTCCCGAAAGCATTGAACTGACACATAAAATTTCATGGGCATTTGGTTTGTCATCTAAACCATATAACTTTATGGATCTTTCTACCTTTCCCTGTATTTCCTGCCCTAATATTTTATAACAGAGTTAATACACAGGAAGGAGCTCGCTCATTTCCCCCCTATTCACCCCATCATTACTCTTCATTTTTTTCAAATTTCCTGGACATTTTCTCATAATTGCCCTTCTATATTTCATAGTCATGCATAGGCTTGATTTTGGATTTAAAAAAAAAACCTACTCCAAAAAACTTGTTGGGATTTTAATAAGGTTATTTTGAACTTTCAGAGGAATCTGGGGAGAAATGGATTTATGTTGGATAGGAACTTCTGTACAACAGCAAGCTATGTCTCTCCATTTATATATGTCTTCTTTTTATGCCCCTTTATAAAGTTTTGTAGCTGCCTTCCCATAAATCTCACCAATGCTCAGTTTGTGAAAACCTTCTACAGGGAAAATCACTATTTCCCATGAGGTCAAAGCGTAGAAGCTTGGAAGATGCCTCTACTCCTAACTTTGGGCTGATGCCAGCAGGTGGATCTTAGTACCATCAATTAATCAACAATTAATAGGTGTTGTCTGTATGTCCAAACCCATGCTAGCAGTATGAAACATAGACCCCCATCTATAAAGAGTTTCTATGGTGCCCAAAGCTAGAACAATGGAGTCCTACATGGACCTGCGCACTATGGGCTCTGCTTGGTGGGAAACAAGAAAGAAATAGCCTGAGCAGTCAGAGAAGGTCTCAAGGCAGAGGTGAGAACTGAGCTGGGTAAAGTAAAAAAGAGTAAAACTAAGAGAAAGGAAGCCATATGTGATGGTGCATGCCTGTGACTCCAGTACTCAGGAGGCTGAGGCAGGCAAACTGCCATGAGTTCAAGGACAACCTGGACTATATAGTAATAGCCAAGATATCCTGGAGCTATAGAGGGAGATCATGTCTCAAAAGAACACAGAGTTGGGGCTAAAGAGATGTCTTAGTGTTTAAGATCATTTGTTGCTCTTCCAGAGGACCCAGGTTCAATTCCCAGTCGTACATGGCGGCTCACAGCAATCTGTAACTCCAGCTCCAGGGCACCTGATGCCTCTGGCCTCCAAAAATACTTGCAGTCAAGTGTACATACCCACATACAGAAACACCAGATAGTCCTAATCGGGGGACTCAGTGCTTCCTGGGTAATCAAAGAGGAGACTCAGTGGGCCTGTGGGTCCCTGAAATCATATGATGTGAAGTTATCTGCTTAACCAGTATTGATAACTGAAAAGAATCCACAGAACTCTTGGCTTCTAGATACATGCACAGGTTTTAATGGCTAAATTAAAAAAAACCTATAATAACCATATCATTAAAAAGACATAAGTAAACAATGCTGCCTTTCCCTCATCCCAGAAATGTGCTAAAGTAGAGAAATAATTATTGTGTGTTATGGAAGCTGGTCCAGCTTTGAGGCCAGAGATATCTGAGTTTGAGTCCTAGCTTTATCACCTGAGAGCTGTTTGTGATATCAGACGAGTCCCATATGCACAGAGCCCCAGTGTGTACCAGTGTAAATGGAGACTAGGGAGTCCATCCCTCCTGCCTGACTGCTGCCAGCACCACCCAGATCTTAGCAGAGCCTCTCTGTGTGTTCGTTCCCTGCTCTGTTTTCACACCCCAGAGAAAAGAAGTTGTAAGGAGGAGGCCGCTGAGCCAGGTCTGGAAAGGAGGAGGAAGAAGGGAGATCCATCTCAGGCCAGTGGACAGCGAGCGCTCACAGGAGGAAAGCGGCCAGAAAAGCCAGTGCGGGTTGCTGAGGATCAGCTCACTGCAGCCAAGTTCAATGGGTCTCAAATTCCAGCCCCAGCAGTTTGAACTTTCTCCTACTAACTATTGGAGCCACAAGAGAACTGAGGACAAGGGAACCAATCCCATGCTTTTCCCTGAGTACCGAGAAACGCAAGAAAACACATATTAAAAATAAATGTGTGTGCCTGGGGCTGGAGGCCAGTTGGTAGAGTCCTTGTCTAGGATGTGTGAAAGCCATCTCAGTACACACAAACAGGTGTGGTCTGCCTACCTATAATCCTAGTCAGTACTCAGGAGGTGGAAGAAGAGGGGTCAAAAGTTCAAGGTCATCTTCAGCTACATACTGAAGGGGGGAGGAGGGGTTGTTGTTGTTGCTGCTGTTAAAATAATGGTTTTAAATTATCTGTCAGTTTTATACATTTATACAATATATATTGATCATATCTATCCACTGCCACCTCCCTCCAACTTCCCCTAGCCACCTCCCACCCAATCTTCCTCGCGGTTTCATGTTCTTCTTTAATTTTTTATTTACATGTTGAGTGTAAAGCCAGCCTGGACGACACAAAGATCTGTCTTAAAAATGAAATAAACTGGGTGCAGAGGAAAGGGCTCAGTCAGTAAAGCACTTGCTGTGCAAGCCTAAGATCCTTAGTTTGATTCCTAGCTCCCATGTTAGAACGTCAGGGGTGATGGCATGTGCTTGCTGGAGAGGCAGAGAGAGAGAGAGGACTCCTGGGGCTTCCCGGCTGGGCAGTCTAGTCTAAAAGCAGGTCCCCGTGAGAGATCTCATCTCAAAAACATTGAGTGGATGACTCCTGTGAGTAACACCTGGAACTGACCTTGAGTCTCCACAGTTGAGTGTATATGTGTACTCTCACACATGAGTTCAAATAAATAAGTACATCAGTGTGGCATGGGATAGATAATACTTCTCACCTCAGAGTCCTGTTCAGAAGCAGATCTGATGTACTGGATCAAAGATTCTGTGTCCCTTTTTGTTCCTCTGTGTGTGTGTGTGTGTGTGTGTGTGTGTGTGTGTGTGTGTGTGTGTGTGTCTGTCTGTATGTCTGTCTATCTGCTGTCTGTCAGTCAGTCTGTGTGTTGCATATGGGCATGGGCACACATATGTGTGGGTATGCATGCATGTGTGTACAAGGACATGTAGAGGTATAAGGTTGGTGCTGGGAATTATCCTCTATTGCTCTTCTGCCTTATTCATTGAGGTGATGTGTCTTAAGCCCATAGCTCACCTGTGGCTGGTCTCACTGGCCGCTTTACTCTAGGCATACCCTCTCTCCATCTTCCAGGCAGATCACAACGCCCACCCAGCATGTATGTGGATTTCGGGAACAGAACTCTAATACTCATGGTTGCACAAGCATTTCAACTACTGAGGTGTCTCCCCAACCCAGATACCACATTTCTAACACAGGCCTAGATATTACTTACCCAGAAGTTTCACTTTGAATGACTATTCACATATTCCTATTTTATTACTTCTATCTCTACTATTATTTGTGTAATGTCGGTCAGTTAAGTGCCCATCATAACCTGCCCGGCCCTATGCTAGGCTCTGGACAGAGAGAGAAGAGTCCAGCCTACACTCTCTTTTCTAGACGTTCACAGTCTAATCAGAGATGAGGTATAGACCAAAGAACTGAAATGCAAGGTAAAGAGTGACAGAGGACACATTTTGGGGGTACAGAAAAGGCACTTGGAATGCTCTGGGTGGTAAGAAACTCTTAGATAAGGGGGTGAGGACTACCTGGTGTTTAAGGACATGAACAGGAGCACTATTCTCTTCTTATCAGTCAATGAGCAAGAACTCAGGCACCAGAGACGGGTTTTCAGTCCTCGCCCATCCCTTCCTGGGCATGGGACCCTGTTGGCCACTTCCACCTCTGTGTCGTCCTGTACAGTGGGATCACTGTATGGCCACAGAGGATGTCTGCAAACACGCTACTTGACGGGTGCTTTAGGAACCACATACGGTAAACAGCTACTCTGCCGACTATTATTTCCAGTTTGTTTTACAGCTTAACATGGATCTGTGGGCCCCGAAGACATTTGATTTGTCAGACGAGTTTATGATCTCGTTCCAGGGTTAAACGGCAAATGAAAATGGAAAAACCTCGAAGGGAGTTTCCAAATCCAGGAAGGCTTCCTTTTACAGAGCCAGTGCTGAAAGAATTAGCTAGTGTTTTATATTTTTCTAGTTTTTATTGGGCCAGACTGTTTCAGCTAGGGAGACGCGGCTTGGCTGAAGGTGTAGCCAAATACTGCTAATAAGAGCGTGGGGGAAAAAAAATAAAAAATAAAACCCCACTCAATTTACAAGTTGATCAAAACGGTTTCACCTCCCACTGGCTCCCCTGAGATCATGGGTTTGCCTGATGATAACTGTGAAATAAGTCAAATCCAAATTTATAATCCAGAGCCCCTGAATGCCATGGCCCAGAGGGATGCTACAAACCACCCAGCTCGATATTGGTGCTCTGTACACCAGATAAACAGTGCCACAAACTCTGGTGCCTCCCCATTGCAGTGTGCAAGCGTGTTCACTGGTTGTTAGGCGAAGGCCTCTGGGTATGCACAGCAAGGAGTGGTAAAGACTAAAAAGATTCCCCATTTGTCCCCGCGGCGAGAGAATAAGGTCAGAGGGGTACAGGCACACTGGGGACTAACAGGGTTTCTGGTGTTAGCACTGAAAGGTTTCCTTTCAAGGTCTCTGTCCCTTATGTGCAGGGGCCTTGGTACAGCATTACATCTGTGACACTGTGGCTTCATCTTTAACACAGGAACAAATCCTATCTTGGTCATCAAGTTGTCGTGGGAATTACATAAGGTAGATCATTTTTTTTTAAATTGTCTAACCATAGCAAGGAGGTGATTTTTTTAGTTTTTAAGTGACATTCACTGGGTTTTAACTGATTTCATAATTACTTTGTATGGGGGGGGTGTGGAGGGGGGTGGAAAACACCAAAAAGAACCAAAAGGAAAATTCACCTATAATTCCCCCCACCGGGGGTTAAGCAGTGTTGATTGATTTCATTGTCCATTCTTCCAGTCTGTATATCTATCAGCACATATATCCCATTTCCTCTGCGCTGTTCTGCTGGTTAAGAGCTTTTGTTTGAGGCTGCCTGGATTCAAAGACTCAAATTCTAAACTCAACTTCCCACCTGCTCTCTGCCCTCTGGGAACTTATTTGTGGAATCCAGACTTGTTTATGTCAGCACAGAATAACCATGGCCTGTAGACCAGAAATGCAGGCTGGAGTATATACAGTCCCTGAGTGGGGCTGTCCTAAGAACAAGGATGGTAAAATGAGGTATCTAGTCTAGTTTTTTTACCCAGTTGTTGTGATAGTATATGCTGAGAAAAGTGACTTAGTGGGAAAGGGGGGGGGGTTGCTTCAGTTCACAGTTCTGGGCTCCAGTCCATCGGTCAAGACGTCAAAGCAGCAGGAACGTGAGGCAGCTATCCACATGCACAGTCAAGAGCAGCGGGAGACTGAATGCACGCATGCTTGTGCTCAGCTGCTTTCTCCACTCTTGCACAGTTCAGAAGCCCCTCCCAAGGGAACTGTGACACCCACCGGGGGCCTATCTCAACTAATGTAATCCAGACAATCCTCCAGAGACAGGCTCCTAGACCAACCTGCTCATTGAGGCTCTCTTCCAGATTCCATCAAGTTGACAATGAAAACTAACCACCACACTGGCCAAAAGCGGCCCTGCTTTTAACCCAGAGCTAAGTGCTAAGAAAGAATTTTGTTAAATCATTGCTATAACTCTGCAAACGTGCACTATGGCCACGACAAGTGTTCACTCACAGCAGGTTGAGAGCATGGTTGTTCAGTGTTTACTCTTCATCGTTGTGGAATAGACCCTTCAGGATGACCTCCTTGGAACACGTCCAACCAACAAATGCTTCTCTCTGTCCAGGTCCGGTTGGGTGTTAGCCTTTGATCCTTCCACTTCACAATCCCCATAAACCACTCAGGCTCCTAAGAGCCAATTGACGTAGGTGGGCTTGCAACAACATCTGTTCCCCGACTTTATCCCTCCCCATCCAAGTCTTACCTCCTCCTCCTCCTCCTCCTCCTCCTCCTCCTCCTCCTCCTCCTCCTCCTCCTCCTCCTCCTCCTCCTAGTGCCTAATAGAAGATAGAGGAAAATAAAAGAAATGTCTCAGGCAAGTGGTGAGGTCTCACCCCTCAGCCCTTTCAGAAGGGCTGTCTCGTTTCATCCACTTAATAAGCCTGATCCCAAAGCTGCCAAGTAAATCAGGGTGGGGCCATGGGGCCACCAGCACAGTGCTTCCCAGGGATATCTCAGCTGCTGGTCAAAACAAATCCGATGTATGTTTGAGTGGTCTATGCGATGGCTTCAATGACAGCTAGAAATGGCACAGGAACCTCTCAATTACATATTCAGTCACTGATCAAATATTTACATAGCATCCACTATGTGCCAGGGACTGAGCTCCCATAGGAGAAAGGGATTCTCAGGTCACATAATTCAATACTTTAGGTCCCTCAAAAAGGAGTGCCTTTCACCTTAGGATCAAAATGTCAACTCGTCTCTACTTGTACTAACCTCTCTTCTCTGAGGAAGAGAAATCAGGCCCAAAGGCCTGCCGCCAGTCTGGAACAATCCAAAAGGTACTGAGAGGGTTGTATTTCAATCTTACTTTTCTTAACCATGGCTTTTCATTTATAGCACGTGATACATGTTTTCAACTAGTAATAAAAGATTCTCTCAAGACCCTTGATTCCTTTTTGAGGGACCTTGAGTCCAGAATATAGTTCTGGGTTGGGGAGACGGTTCAGTAGGTAAGAGTGCTTGCACATGAAGACCTGAGTTCAAATCCCCAGCAGCCATGTAAAAAGTCAGACCACGGTCCCACACACCTGCAGCCCCACCCCTTGAAGGGCTGGGCAAAGAAAGGAAGACACCTGGGTCTCTCTGGTCACCAGCCTCATCCCGAGCTCACTGAGAAATGCTGACTTGGTGGAATAAGGTAGAAAGTAACCGAGCAGGACACCAGATAGCCTCGACGTACATTCACACTGAGGTACATGCACCATTCACAACACACACACACAAGAGCATGCTTTATGGATTTATGATCATTAAAGTAATGATTAAACACGTGCAAATGTTTAATCGGACGTATCTTTTGTAAGCATCTGTTAGACTGTATATTTTTAATTATCCTACAAAAGAATAGGTTTCATTATGGAAATTTTGTACCGTTTGTTTTCGTTAATCTTCCTCCCTCCTCCTCCTCCATCTCCCTGCCCCTCCACCTTGCACTCTATAGTTTAGGTACCAAATGTGAATGAATTTAAAGAAAAGCATTAAGTCAGTGGTGGCTCAGACTGACAGTAGTAAGCCTAGTCTTGAAGGCAGGAGTCTCGGCCTTTGGAGGGTTCCTGCTCTGTTTACAACTGTTTCCTGAGGAGGGGGGGGGGGGCACAAGAAGGTTTCATGCAGTTCCGGTAGCTCAGAGACCACGTGGACCCAGCCTTGGGCCCAAATGGAAAAACGCATTACAGTGAGAGCCCTGGCCTGTGGACAGTGACCACTGTCCCCTTCCTGGTGGCAGCCCCACTGCTGTCCATAGCAGAGCAGAAGCTGTGTGTCAGTGTGCTCACAGCAGCCATGAGAGCTGAACACACGGAGAGCTTTCAGTATGCCCAGCCTTCATCCCTGCAGAAGAGAACACTCATTTTCCAGGCTTCTGAGCCCCACACTCTCAAGATGCCTTTCCCACACCCCATCCCTGAGAATGCAGATCTGCCTATAACTTTCCCCAACTCCGCTCCTCCATAAACGCATTGAATCCAGTCTACAGAAACAGGAACAGGTCCTAATGACTATCTGCTATTTACCAGGCTGCGTGACCTTGAATGAGTCACTCTCCTCCACTTAGCAGACATACTTAGGAGACTTGCCAAGGCCCAGCAATCTAAGGTGCAGGGCCTGAAGCACTGGGATTGTTTCACTAGCCAGAGAAACGGAGCCAGGCTCAGAGACCAGGGATGTTCACATCGAGTTAGTTACATTGCCAAAGAGCCCTCTGCAGCCTGACTCCCAGAACAGATCACCTGCCTTCCAGGAACCCACTTTTCCTGTTGCGTTTATTCCTGTCTCCTGGCAGCCAACAGATCTGTTTGGGTGCCCAGGGGGAAAGATTAGCATGGCCCATTTTCTTTCGTGCCAAAGAGGCTTAGCACCTTCTCAAGTTAACTATGGCTTTCTGGATCCTACCAGGGCATGGGCTGGTCCAGCAAGTAGATCCTTAATCCTCCTGTGTTGGGGTGGAGGTGGGGAGTGGGACTTGGGAGTGGAGAGCGTGAGGGAAGAAGGCAAAATATTCCTGGAATCTGTAAAGTAGGACCAAACAGTACCTGACTCACAGTGCCCCCGTGTGGTGGACTAAGGGAAGCTCATCTCCACTCTACCCGCAACAAGGAGCCAGCCCTATGTGCCTTTACAGACACTGAACTCAGCTGCAAAGTACTCAGCTCAAGCTACTAAATCAAAGAAGGGAAACTGAGGACCCAGATGGGAAAGTAATTAACCCAAGATGATATGTAAAGTTATCAATCACGGGTCCCAAGTATTTTTTTAATGACATTCCCTGACCCATCAGTACAGGAATAATCACTATGTGGTGAATGTCTATTACTTTGGAGGTTGATTGTAGGGCAGAGACCTCATTCACAGAGCTCACCTACAGACTTAGCAGGCTGCATCTTGCTTAATCCTAAACAACAGCGGGTGTAGTGGCTGCTACTTACTCCATCTTACTAAGGAGAACCTGAGCTTCCGAAGGACAGCATGAAACTTGCCCCGCCACAAGGCTGCAGGCAGGATATTCAAGGTTCTACTCACAAACAATTCCAACCCAACCCATCAGAAGTCTCAGAGGATGCTGGGTGTGGTGGCACCCGCCTGGGATCCCAGCCCTCGCAAGGTAAACATAGGAGGATCCCAAGTTCAAGGTCACCCTCAGTTACATAATGAGCATGCGCTCCATGAGACTCGGTCTTTAAAAAATTAACTAACAGTCAACGAAATCACTGAAGGACTCAAGCATGCTGGCAAATGCCTGTAAAGTCTCCACTGTGGAGACTGAAAATCTTGAATTTAAAGCTAGTCTATATGCTTCCTAGCAAGCTGGAAGACAGCCAGAGTCGAATAGTGAACACACTGTCACAGAAGGGTTTACTGGAGAGCAGGGCGGGATCACGCTAAGGTCTGAAGGACTAGCAAATAAAACGGCATGCAAGCCGGGTGGTGGTGGCGGCGGCGGCGGCGGCGGCGGCGGCGGCGGCGGCGCACGCCTTTAATCCCAGCACTCGGGAGGCAGAGGCCGGCGGATCTCTGTGAGTTCGAGGCCAGCCTGAGCTACCAAGTGAGTTCCAGGAGAGGCGCAAAGCTACACAGAGAAACCCTGTCTCGGAAAAAAAAAAAAAAAAAAAAAAAACGGCATGCAAATGGGACAAGAAAGATCAAAAAGCCTATAGCCAATCCAGCTAGCTGCCAGTGCTGAAAGTGCAGTTGCCCCAGTGATTCCCCACAGGGGAGTTCAGCCTACAGAAACAAGTGTGGGGAGAGTGAATACCTGAGGCTTTCTATCTCGAGGTTTGTAACAGCTAGATATTGGAAATCAATCACCCGCTTGACTGGCATTAGGGAACGTGTTAAATAAATTACTGTGCATCCAGATCAAAATATGATGTGGCTTTGGAGCAGGTGACATAACTGTGTAGACCGGGGCAAGGGGAAATATCTGAGCAAAGCAATTTAGGAAAAGGTGCATGTAGTATGACCCCGTTTAAAACAAAACAAAACAAAAAAATCCCAGAACAAAAACACAGCTGTCAACTCTAGTTCTCTGCACTTGACTGGAGAAAGAATTTTTATTTGTTTTTAGTTTGTTTGTTTGTTTGTTTTGTAACAGGTAATCTTTAACTCAGCATATCATTTTTATAAAATATCTGGGATAAAAATACTGTTTCCTATCCAGAAGGAATTTACAATCTAGGTAGTGAAGAAGAACTCGGCCAGGCCTGGGACACGGCTTGACGATATTAACCAACAAGAAATGAAATAGTGACATGAAATCTGCCTGAATGTGTCCAGTGGGGTGCAGAATAAAGAAATCACAGTAACTTAGCTGGGGGAGATCAGAGCAGAGTTCCTGGTGCAGGCTGAAGGCTGGACAGGACGTTTTGGTCCTCTGTATCCTCTAGTTCTACATCCAAGAGGTTCAGTGGGTGAAGGAGCTTGCCACCAAGCCTGATGACCTGAGTTCAGTACCCCAGGTCCACATGGAAGACAGCTAACTCTGCAAAGATGTCTTGTGAGATCTATGCCCACTCCATGGCATGTGCCGGCCTAACACAAAATTAAATAAATAAATAATTTACATATAAATTTGAGGGTAAAGATTGCAACTGTACTCAAGAGGCACAAACTTCTTTTTTTTTTCTTGCTATTCCGCAAACACTGTAGTATAACAGATACTTGTGTGTCATTTATATTGTACTAGGTGTTATAAGTTGTTGACTTCTGATCAGTCACCTAAGGATGGTGCAAAGGGCAAGGGAGACCGCAGGGAGGTCACATGCAAATCACGCAGCTTTTTACAAAAGCAACCTGAGTAGCCACCGATTTTCATGTTTACAGGAGGTCCTGGAACCACTCTGGTGCTGATGCAGAGACATGTGTGCATTTCAAAACACCCCTCATTTGTGATTATTTTTAAGGTGCCAGATCATTTGTCAAGGGTTTAATGTGGATATTTTCTTTCTTTCTCTTTTCTCCTTTATTTCTTCCTCTTTCTTCCTTTTTTTCTTTTTTCATTTCTGTTTTGTTTTTGTTTTTTGAGACAGAGATTCTTGTGGCCCAGGCTGACCTTGAAACTGAATACATAGTTGACAATAACCTTGAGCTCCTAATCCACCTCTCACGTGCTGGAATTTTAGATGTGTGCCACCACGCCCCATGTACATAGATAGTTTCATGGACTCAAAACATTCTATGACACAATTATTTTTCCCACTTTATAGATGAGAAACTGAGAGGACTAATTAACACTTCTAAAGTCCAGCAGTCCACTCCCCACACTGGGCCGGGTCATTTAAATTCTGCATTCAGTCACCTCTCACACTGCCCAAACTGTCAGAGAGCAAAGAATGCCTTTGACTCACAGGAATGACCAGCATAAGGCTACAGATTCGCATGAGGAAAACCGTCATCAGGCCTCTGCCTCGACTTTGCAAGGCCATGGCTGTAGGAGGGCATTTTGTAAGAAGGTTTTAGCACAGGCCTCGAACACAACACACAGTGCAGATGGTGGCTTGGATGAACACCAGCCATTGGCATTCTTGTGATTTGGGTAGTTATTCGATTCACTGCCATCCTCAACAAGTTGGACACCAGGCAAATTACAAGGTTTATCCTCAGCAAACGGGCTGTCTTGCTCTGGATCCTTCCCACCTCTGGTCACATCGTGTCCAGAGCCACCATACTGGTTCCCATAGGCCCCCATGCAAAGGAGTGGACTGGCTGGCTTTGTGCTCATCAGCATGTGCCTCCTATGGTGGTGCGTAAGGCTTCCAAGATTCATCATTCTTGTTCCTTTTCCTATTTTGTCAAAACCTTTTTCCTGGATCCTCAGGCTCTGTTATGGAAAGAAGCCCATAGCCTAAGACATACAGCTCAGTCCCATCACAGGACACTGTGTGCTCACATACTCTCAGCTACATTTCAGAAGGGGTCTTCTGTACAGTGTCTCAATCCAAAGCTGTATCTTTGGATTAAGTGATGTGACCACAAGCCTTTTGCTGTAGTCTTTGTCAGAATTAGAGCATGAAGCAGCACCCTTAGCTGTCTCAGCTCCACAAACCCGGACTGCAGCCCACTTCCATGTTTCCCCGAGTTTAAAGATGAGGCCCGTTAACACTAACACACAGGTAGCATTCTTTCCAGGTATAAACTCCTGGCTATCTTAGGCCTGCTCCAGGAGCCCAGCCAATCCCACAAGAGCCACCACCACTGGACTGCCACACGGAGAAGAATTGGAACTTGGCAGAACAATAAGGCAAACCTCAAATGACCAAGAAGGTGAAATGTCCCCAGAGAGGAATGCAAGTACAGCCCAGGATCAAAGATGGGAATTCTTTTTAAATGCATTTTATTTATTTGTTTGTTTGGGTAGGGGCGCATAGCAAGCAAGTGGAAGCCATAGGCCAGCTTTCAGGACAGGGATTCTAGAAGCACCCATATCACTTGAAAATACTCTATCCATTCATCGAGTTAGATTTAACAATCCACAGGTCAGGCTCACAGTGTGACAGGGCACATGAGACAGACCATGAAAGTCTATATACCACAGGCTGTGTGGTGGAGTAAGAGCATGGTTTGAAAGTACAAAATGTTCTGTAAACTATAGTCCTGTTGTTTTAAATATGTACATAAGTAAATACAACAGGAAAACCTGAGAATGGATCATAAAGAGGATTGCAAGTTTGAATCCAGCCTGCTACATACCTAGATCCTATCTCAAAAATGTTGTTTAAATGTGATCTTTCTGCATTATAAAGTTTTGCTTGTTTTTAAAATAGGTATCTTTTCATTGCTTTTTTTTATATCTCTTCTTTTTCTAAAAAGAATGTTAATGGTCAAATCTTTTTATTTAAAAACTTATTTTGTATTCAGATAGAATTTAGTTTCAGGGCCTGCTAAATTACAGACATGTTGTGTAACCAGGGGCAAATCACTTAACCACTCCAGGTCTCGGTTGCCTCATATTTAAAATAGAAATTGTTTTTAATTTGACATTGCCATAAAATGATTTAGGGTCTCAAATTCTGAGAGTAAGCTAACCGTATTTGTGGATCGTAGCATCTCCTCATCATCAGTCTGTGCCAAGCTCTCTCTTACTTTATTGATTTATTGCCTTTTATCCCCATTTCCTAGTCCATGTCCATCTGCCTCCACCCCTAGGCAAACATTAAGTGTTTCATATGGTTTTGTGATGTGTTTTTTAATTTGAAAATGTTTCTGCAAAACACATATGGTTGTTTGGTGAATTGCTTAAATGAAATCATTCATAAATCTCACCCTGGTTTACACTTCTTACCCCATGAAGAGTGGTGTAGTTAGACTCCTCCCATATTGCCATAAGGTATGTCATCCTGGGTCATAAGTGCTACACATTATCTGGGTTTGCATGCGCCTCCCTTCTATTTCCCCCAGTTTTCTCCTATTCTCTGTCACCACAAACAATACTATCAAAACATCCTCCTACGTGCGGCCTTATGATCCTAGGCTGTGGCCTGGAACAAAATGGCCCAGATCAAAGTGTGTGCACACTTAGTTGAATCAAGTAATGCCAGCATCTTCTCCCAGATGTCTACACAACCTGTGCCCTTAGCAGGCAAAGTCAGGAGTGCCTATGTCCCCACAGCCTTACTTGGCAACTTTCTAATGTTTTCTATCATCTTAAAAGACATGTTTTATCTCTTCTGTTTTAATGTTTTTACCTGCCTGATACTTGGAGCATCTTATCTGCATTCATGTGAAGTATCTGTTTTCTTTACCCACATATTTTTTTTCCTTTGAGTACACTGCTGCTGGATTTCTTATTTTATCTTGGTTTTGTTTTGGGGTGTTTTGCATCTTTGGCTGGCTAGTTAGTTGGTTGGAAGATTTTTGTTGTTAATTTTGGTTTTTCAGTGTTGGCTTGTTTGTTTGTTTTTAGACAGAATCTTATTTTGTACTGCAGACTAACCTGACTCTGTAGCCCAAACTGGCCTAGAAATATGTATTCCAGGATGACCTCAAATTTTTAGCAATCCTCCTGCCTCAGCTTCCTGAGCATTGGGATTACGGGCATAAGCCAGCCTGTAGATTTTTTTAATTTAATTTGTTTTTTTAACTTTATTTGAGGTGGTGAAGATGTGGGGGTCAGAGGCCAAACTACAGGAACCAGTTGCCTCTTTTCACCGTATTGGTTCCAGGACTCCAACTCATTGCCTGGCTTAATGGCAACCACCTTTACCCACTGAGTTGCCTCTCCAGCAGACAAGGAGGGAGGCCTAATGTTGTTTGTTTTTGTGGTCCTTGGAATTGAACCTGAGGCCTTGCACACAAGAACTCTACCACTGGGATGCATGCTCAGCTCTTTAGGATGCATGCTCAGCTCTTTTTCTGTGTTAGAGGGTTTCTTGTATTCTAAATATCAACCTTTTAGCTGTCTGAGAGAATATGAATAACTTCTTCTATTCTTGCCTTGTGAATTATCCTTTTGAAGCAATATGTCATTTTTCTTTGTTCCAAAATTTTCTTAAAGTCTTTCAAGCTGTCTTCTTTTACTGTTAAGAGTCAATGTCATGCATTTGGGGTTTTTAACATGGCTCCTATTCGCTATGGGAACAAATTGGTACATATTTTCTAGCCTTTTGGGAAGGATAAAATGATATAGGTAAAGCACCTTGCATAGGCAAAAGAGGTGTGTGTGCCATTACAGGTGATCGTTAAGAACGCGTGGGTAGCCGGGCGGTGGTGGCGCACGCCTTTAATCCCAGCACTCGGGAGGCAGAGCCAGGCGGATCTCTGTGAGTTCGAGGCCAGCCTGGACTACCAAGTGAGTTCCAGGAGAGGCGCAAAGCTGCACAGAGAAACCCTGTCTCGAAAAACCAAAAAAAAAAAAAAAAGAACGCGTGGGTAAAAGGAGTAAGTGCTGACCTACGACACCTAACAGTTGGGACTGTAGAATCCGCTTACCCAAATCAGGGGAGGGTTCATAGACAGAGGGGGAGTTACTGCGTTGGGATTCAGTCTTCTTTCTTTCTTTCTTTCTTTCTTTCTTTCTTTTTTTCTTTCTTTCTTTCTTTCTTTCTTTCTTTCTTATTTCTTTATCTTTATTTTTTTGTAAACCTGAAACTCACTAGAGAACCAGGCTCGCCTTGAACTGACAGAGATCCACATACTTCTGTCTCCCAAGTGCTAGGATTAAAAGTGAACGGCACCATACCCGGCTCATCTTTTGTTTGTTTGTTTGTTTGTTTGTGGTTTTGTTTTGTTTTATTGAGACAGAGTTTCTCTGTGTAATTGCCCTGTCTATCCTGGAACTCACCCTGCAGACCAGGTTGGCCTCAAACTCAAAGAGATTCACCTGTCTCTGCCTCCGGAGTCCTGGGTTTAGAGGTGTGCACCACCAGCACCCAGCTCTTTTTTTTTTTTTTAATGTGTGTCTATGTGTGTATCTGTGTGAGTGCATCTGCACGTGTGTGTAGTGTTCCCAGAGGCCAGAAGAGGGAGTCAGATGCATTGGATCTGGAGTTAAAAGCTGTTGGGAATTTCTCTGTTTGGTCGCTGGGATCCAAACTCTGGTCTTTGTAATAAAGCAGCAAGCCTTCTTGACCAACGAGCTTCTGTCCCAGCCCCAAAGTAATTTATTCATTTCAAAACGGGAAAGGCTAGCCTGCAGGGGTAGAAAATCATCTGGGACAAGGCATGTGGGTGGGAAAGCTGCCATCAAACACAGCTGAGGAGAGAGTGTACTGACCAACTGCTGTCTTTTCTGTCTGCACCCCTGCAGGCTCCCTGTTCTCCACCCTAAAGCCCCCGGACGCCGTGTTCAAGGTGGTGTTCTGGCTGGGCTACTTCAACAGCTGCCTCAACCCCATCATCTACCCGTGCTCCAGCAAGGAGTTCAAGCGCGCCTTCATGCGTATCCTTGGGTGCCAGTGCCGCGGTGGCCGCCGCCGCCGCCGCCGTCGCCGTCTGGGCGGCTGCGCTTACACCTATCGGCCGTGGACGCGCGGCGGCTCGCTGGACCGATCGCAGTCGCGAAAGGACTCTCTGGACGACAGCGGCAGCTGCATGAGTGGCAGCCAGAGGACCCTGCCCTCGGCGTCGCCCAGCCCGGGCTACCTGGGTCGCGGAGCGCAGCCACCAGTGGAGCTGTGCGCCTTCCCCGAGTGGAAACCGGGAGCGCTGCTCAGCCTGCCAGAGCCTCCGGGCCGCCGCGGCCACCTCGACTCCGGGCCCCTCTTTACCTTCAAGCTCCTAGGTGAGCCCGAGAGTCCGGGTACCGAAGGCGACGCCAGCAACGGGAGCTGCGACGCCACGACCGACCTGGCCAATGGGCAGCCCGGCTTCAAGAGCAACATGCCGCTGGCGCCCGGGCACTTTTAGGGTCCCTTTCCTTCCCCCGCCCCATACACACCCCGGGGGGGGAGGACACCATCGTGGGGGGCGGGAGGGCGCGGGGGTGGGAGAAGTGTCAGCCCCGGGTAGACACAGGGTCGTAAGGGGACAAGGGGGGAGGGGGGGCGGGGAGAGGGGCAGCTGCTTTTCTGGCAGGGGCATGGGTGCCAGGTACAGCGGAGAGCTGGGCTGAGCATGCTGAGAGCCTGGGGGGCCCCCCGACGCCGGCCGGGACTTAAGTCTCTCTCTCTTCTCTCTCTGTATATATATAAAAAGAGTCCCTCTGTATGTATTTATCTGTGGGTACACGTGCGTGTGTCTGTGCGGTGTATGTGTGGGCTGCATGGGTGCGTGTGGGGGGCCTGCCCACCTGTGCGTGCTGGGGCGGAGCGAGTGTGCGCCCTGGCGACAGATATCAGGTTTGTTGTTCGTCTCTTGACTTTGTACTTCTCAAGCCCCTCCTTGTTCTCTGGTCAATGCTGGCACTTTGATGGGGTTGGAAACCAAGTCAGATATTAAAAATCATTCCTCCTGTGTGACTTTGAGTGATTTGTGAAGACAAGGAGGGCCTTGCATTTCCTCTTCCTTCAGGTCTGACCAAACCCAAGGTCATTTCTTTTGGGGCAGACAAGGGTGAGAGGGGCTAGACTATCATTATCAGTAGTACTGTTGTTATTATCACTATCATATTTATTATTATTATTATTATTATTATTATTATTATATTTGTTATTGTATTTAGTTGTAAGGGGTGCCATGGCAGGCATGGAGGCCAGAGAACAACTTGCAGGAGTCAATACCCCAGAAACTATAGACAATGTCATCCCAAAAAGTATATATACTTTTTAAAACATACATCATGTATCCTCCATCTAGGAGCCCATGAATTAAATCATGACCTCTAGATATACAGGTGTCATAAGCTGAACCAGAATTAACTCAGCCAAGTCCTTGTTTTTATAGACAGGGAACTGAGGTTAAGAATTTGGCAGGGGTCGGCTAGATGGCTGAGCAGGTAACAGTGTTCACTGCCAAGACTAACGACCTGAGGTGGATCCCAGGGACCCACATGGTGAAAGCAGGGAACTGAATCTGGCCAAGTTATCCTCTGACCTTCTCTAAGGCACTGTGCTATGTGCTATATGCATACACACACACACACACACACACACACACACACACACACACACACACACACAATGCAACAGCAACAATTTTTTAAAGAGCTGGGCAAAGTGTCACCAAAGTTACAAGAACCCATTCACTTTTCTTGTGTCCCCAGGACTGTGTCATCATACACCAACTGAGCACATCCTCCCAAAGGCCTCTGCTTGTTCCTACATAGACTAAGGGACCTAACGGGGGAGAAGTGGGGAAGAAGAAACAACTCGGGTCCTCCAAAAACATTTTATTAGCAACAGAAACCTCTTTCAAGTCATCCTTATGCGGGATCCTGATGGAAGAGAGTAAGAATGCAGAGGGGACAGAGTCCAGCCTCCTCAGCTTCCTTCTCCCTCAGTTCCTTGCCCCGGGCCTGTCCCAATCACCCTGGAGCCTCACAGCTCTGGTGGAGTGAAAGCAATTTGGAACAGCACAGTCTGGGGCCAAGTCCTGGCTCTGCACAGCCTCGGGCATGTCATCTTGCTACCTCTGACCTCCTTTCCCACTTCACCACCAGGCATGATCCTACAGCCCACCAGGAAGTACCAAGGTTCACTGGGGTTGTTCCCTGGTTGTAAACACTGACATGCAACTGTCTGGACAGATTGGAGTTACAAACTTGGATCTTGGAAATCTGAAACCACAGGCACCAAAGGCATTTCCTGCACTGCCTGGATACAGTTAGTTCATCAGTTTCTGGTATCTGGAGGTCACCCAGACATGATGGGGGGGGGGGGATATGGGGGGAGGAAGAGAGGGTTGTAGAGTGGTGGCAGCTGCCCGCCTCTTTCCAAAGTGAACATTGGCCAAGTGGTAGCTAGCACCCCCCAGAGAGTACTGGGCTCCAGATCAGCCTCAAGCCAAGCCAGCATGATGCTGGCCTCTCCACATCCCTCACTGTGTCCAGGCCCAGGAAGGGCAGTTTACCAGAAGCTGTGGGGATGGGCAGGTCCTCTCTGATCTGGACTCCAGCCTCACACAAAGCAGTAGCACTCTACCCTCTCCAGCCAGCCAGATGCTGTTGGTTCATTTGTCACCGCTCAGACATGCATCAGAGTAAATCTGCCAATCCAAGTAACGAAGCAAGTGGTTTGGCAAGCTGGATTGACAGATCTCCCTCCAGACCCAGGATCAAACCCCACCTCTGCCATTCAGCAGCTTGTCACATTCAGCAGCTTATGTCACAAGTCTAATCTCAATTTAATTTACTGTGAAAAAGTGGGCAATAAATATGGTATGTACTTTTAACCCTGAGAAGTTTGAAGGAGATGGGGAGGCTACAGCAGCCAGTGCCATGCCAGACACGTGGCGAACATTCAGTAAATGGCAGCTATGAGCAGAGGTATTCCTTATTCCGTTGTCTACATGGATATATGAAATTTAGAAAATTTGAATATACAGACCAAAATAAAAGAAAAGAACTTCAAGTTGTTCACAGTTTTCAGAGCCTTAGACCTCAAGATTCATTTCTTTGCAGGATTCTTTCTGCTCATTCCTTCCTTGAGACAGGTCTTGGTATATGTCCAAGAGCATCCTTCTGCCTCCACCTCCCAAGTGTTGGGCATATAGGTGTGTGCCACCATGCCTTGCCAGAGTTCATCTTTAAAAAGAAAAAGTTTGCCAGGCGGTGGTGGCGTACGCCTTTAATCCCAGCACTCGGGAGGCAGAGGCAGGTGGGTCTTTGTGAGTTCGAGGCCAGCCTGGTCTACGGAGCGAGATCCAGGAAAGATGCAAAGCTACACAGAGAAACCCTGTCTCAAAAAAACCAAAAAAAAAGAAAAGAAAAAGTTCATCACAGACTTAAAAGATGTTGTGGGCCAGAACTTACTTCTGCAACCTCAGGAAATTGAGGCTAGCCTGAGCTACCAAGTGAGATACTGTCTTAAGACAAACAAATTTAAAACGTGTGTGTGTGTGTGTGTGTGTGTGTGTGTGTGTGTGTGTGTGTGTGTGTGTATGGTTTCCTGAAGCCTGAAGAAGCCTAAAGAAGTATTACTCAAAGAGACCAGGCCAAAATAAAAGCAAAAATAAAACTTTAAAACATTGGTAAAAGTTGGACTAGTATAGCATGTCTGTAATCCCAGTACTTGGGAGGTGAGTCAGGAGGATAAGGAGTTCAAGGCCACCCTCTGCAACTCTGAGCTACATGAGACCCTTTCTCAAGAAAAATGATTTTTAAGTTAATAAAGTATTGCAGGTGGAATGATGAGGTGTCTCAGTGGATAGAGTGCTTCCTGCACAAGCATGGGGATCTGGGTTTGGATTTCCAGCACCCATAGAAAAAGCAGGACACTAGCCCCAGTCTACATCTGCAAGGCAGATGTACTTATGGCTGTACTTATGGCTCAGGGGACATAGAGGAAGAGGATGTGGAGGACTGTAAGAGCCAGAGGACCAGGATGCCTGCTGCTACATACTGTCTTCTAGACTAGACAGGGATGCCATACCCATGAACTCTCAGCAGCATGGCTATCTAAATAAGACCTGCCTAAAGACAACCCTAGTTCACATGCTAACTCAGGGGAGAGTTCACAAGGTCCCACCCCTAGAAAAAGAGCTACAGGCAATCCAATCAATGTCTGCTGAGAGGGGTCAATCAATCTTCTCTAGTGATGAACCCCCTGATAGATTATCTAAGCCCAAGTAGTCAGCCCTGAACATGTGTATGTAAGAGCAATACTAAATGGGCTCAATAGGGGGTGTGTGTGTGTGTGTGTGTGTGTGTGTGTGTGTGTGTGTGTAACAACAATAATTATAGAAGAGGTCATGAATTTGAGAGTGAGTGAAGGAAGCAAACACTGGAGGAGTGAAAGTGGGGAGAGAGATGGGTGGAAATTATATAAATACATACAAGATTCTCCAAAAAAATGTTTTTTAATTAAAAAAATTTTAAGCCAGGCACCATAGTGTGCAACTCTAACCCTAGGACTGGGGAGATGGAGACAGGTAGATCCTGGGGTTTGCTGGCCAGTCAGTCCAGCCAAAATGGCATGCTTTGGGTTCAGTGAGGGCTCCTGTCTCAAAAAATAAAGTGAAGAATGCTTGAGGAAGACGGCGATGTTGACCTCTGGCCTCCACATAAACATGCATCAGGTGAGCACAGCTGCTTGTTGCATATATGTGCACACACACACACACACACACACACACACACAATCACAAATGTGCACATGCACACCAAATTGCTGCTATTCCAAGAGTATGGTTGGGAAAAGGAAGCCTGGGTGTCTCAGACAGCACATCCTATGGGTGAGGAGCTGAAGAAGGGCGCACAGGACAGCAGCAAGTCTACACTGGGGTTCGAGTCAGTGTTCCTATGCAGACTAGGTACCCATGTGCTGAGCCTGAAAGGCTTGCATGTAAGCTGAGGATCTTTTAGCACCCACCCTGCAAGGTTAGGATGGGGAATAAATAAGACAAAATGCAAAAGAGTTTGCACAGATCAGCACTATCTCATTTTTTTGTTTTGGTTTGGTTTGGGGGACCGGGTTTTACCACATATCCACATTGCCTTGAACTTATTGTGTAGCTGAAGTGGGCCTCAAATTCACAGTTCCTCTGCCTCAGTCTCCCAAGTGCTGGGATTACAGGCATGTACCCCCATGCCCTCCATCCAGCCATTTTCAATATTTCCAGCATCAGCAGCTTCTTTAAATATCTGATGACATATCTTGGCATGGTAGCATAGGCCTGTGATCCTAACACTTGAGACATGTAGACAGGAAGATCGGGAGTTCAAGACCAGCCTGAGCTACATGGGATCTTGTCTCAAAAGATGGACCAGCAGGTACATGTGCTTTCCATAGAAGCCTGATGGCCTGAATTCAGTCTCTGGAGTCCACAATGGAAGGAGAGAACCAACTCCCAAAAGTTGTCTTCTGATCTTCACACATGGGCATGGCATACATGCACTGATAATAATAAATAATAAGTAACATTTATTCTTAAAATAATCTGATGGGGGGGCTGGAGAGATGGCTCAGAGGTTAAGAGCACTGGCTACTCTTCCAGAGGTCCTGAGTTCAATTCCCAGCAACCACATGGTGGCTCACAACCATCAATAATGAGATCTGGTGCCCTCTTCTGGCCTGCAGTCATACATGCTGTATAGATAATAAATAAATAAATTTTAAAATAATAATAATAATCTGATGGGGCTGGAGAGATGGTTCAGTGGTGAAGAGCACTTGTTGATTTTCAGAGGACCTGGTTCAGTTCCCAGCATCTACACCATGGCTTTCAACCACCCCAAACTCCTGCCTGTAGGATGTGACACTCTCTTCTGATTTCCAATAGCACCAGGCACATATGTGATGCACATACATACATGCAAGCAATTCATACACATAAAATAAATAAACCTAAAAAATTTAAATTTTAAATAGTCTCATGATAGCTAATGGAAAAATAAGCATAGTAAGCCTAGTTTCATGTTTTGTTTTTTTTTTTTTTTTTTTTTTTTTTTTTTAAAGATTTATTTATTTATTATGTATACAGTGTTCTGCCTGCATGTATGCCTACAAGCCAGAAGAGGGCACCAGATCTCATTACAGATGGTTGTGAGCCACCATGTGGTTGCTGGGAATTGAACTCAGGACCTCTGGAAGAGCAGTCAGTGCTCTTAACCTCTGAGCCATCTCTCCAGCCCCCTAGTTTCATGTTTTATTCATATGCCTTAAATCTCCTGATGAGCACATGAAAATCAGCTTATAGATTTCTCAATAAATCTAATTCCATCAAAATGCAGGAGAATCTAAATCCACAGAGGAAGGCAGTGAGAATGACGGGCCTGGCCTGTGTCCGATTTGAAAATGTAATGTAGAACAAGACCCAGATCCAGGCTCAGGGAAATCAGTGTGGCTAGAACATACTGGGTCAGCAATTGCCACATCAAGTGAGTCACAGGGGCAGATGGGCCACTCTCATTCTCAGTGGTTAGGCCTCAGAATCCAGCATCATCTTCCACTGAGAATGGGATAGTATAAGACTCTGGGCTCTGAGGAAGGAGTTGACCCATGGTGTAGGGAGCACTGGGTTTGGAAGACTTTGCACCTTTTTTTTTTTGTTTTGTTTTGGTTTGGTTTTTTTCGAGACAGGGTTTCTCTGTGTAGCTTTGTGCCTTTTCCTGGAACTCACTTGGTAGCCCAGGCTGGCCTCGAACTCACAGAGATCCACCTGGCTCTGCCTCCCAAGTGCTGGGATTAAAGGCGTGCGCCACCACCGCCCGGCTGACTTTGCACCTTTATACAGTGTGGTGGTGAAAAGGACTAAGAAACAGGAGATTAGCCAGACACATCTCTGGTGTGTGTGTGAGGGCATCCCAGGAGACAATTAGACCATAAGGGTTCTGAAATAGTGGATGGTTTAATCCCTTGATGGATTCTTAATGTATGGCATTATTGGGGGGAGGGGTGAAAGGAAGGAGGCAGGACCTAAAACACTGGGATCATGTGAGGAGAGGCTGCATCTTGACCCAGATTCTTCCTGTTTCTCCCTTTTTTCTACTTTGCATCTATCAGGGAGTAAATAACTGCCTCACTGCACACTTACGCCGCAGTGGTGCTCTGAGTGGCTACAGGAGGGCATGCAGCCATGACCATAAGCTCTGAAATCATAAGCCAAAAAAACAAAAAAATCCTCCCTCCATTACGTTGTTTCCTCGAAGCATTTGGTCACAGTGATGAGAAAGGTGGCTGGGAGATTTCCCATGCTATTCCTGCACCTGTCCTTTGAAACTTTGAAAAGTCACAAATTTAGCTCTTTTTTTTTTTTTTTTTTTTTTTGGTTTTTCGAGACAGGGTTTCTCTGTGTAGCTTTGCGCCTTTCCTGGAACTCGCTTTGGAGACCAGGCTGGCCTCAAACTCACAGAGATCCACCTGGCTCTGCCTCCCGAGTGCTGGGATTAAAGGCGTGCGCCACCACCGCCCGGCTAATTTAGCTCTTTTTAGTTGGACACCTTTCCCAAGTCTCGGTGGTTTTTGCTGTGGTTGGTTAGTTGATTTTGGTTTTGGATTTTGTTGAGGTCTGATGCTCCTGAGCCCGGAGCTTCCGGGATAAAACTGAAGTAACTATATAGTCTTCTATACACCACTGCGATGAGAGATCAACGAACCAATGCAGGAAATAGGGAGATATGAAACATACTAGAAACACACAGCTAATTGATATTCAATGGTATTAATGATAGGTCAGCACTACCAACAGCACCAAAGAGGGAGGGTGTTGAGAGAGGTTCTCATGTAACCTAAGCTGGCCTGGTACTCACTGTGCAATAGAAGATGACCTCAGACTGCTGATTTTCCTGCCTCCACCTTACAAAGACTTCAGGAGTGTACCACCATGTCTGGTTTATGCAGGGCTGAGATAAGAACCCAGGGCTTCACCGGTGGTGGTGTGCATGCCTTGAATTCCAGCACTCGAGAGGCAGAGCTAGGTGGATCTCTATGAGTTCAAGGCCAGCCTGGTCTACAGAGTGAGATACAGGACAGGCACCAAAACAACACAGAGAAACCCTGTCTTGAAAAAAAAGAAAAAAAAAAAGAACCCAGGACTTCATACATGCTAGGAAGCTCTCTATTAACTTAGCCATACTCCTGGCCCTGTTTTGTTTTTATTGTTTATTTGTGATTTTTTTTACATTTATTTATTTACTGTATATATGGGAGCAGCCCACATGCTATCATGAGTGGATGGAGGCCAGAGGACAATCTGTAGGAATTCCCTCTCTTCTTCCACCATGTGGGTCCCAGAGATCAAACTTAAGTGTCAAGCTCGGTGGTTAGCATCTTTATCAGCTGAGTCAACTAGCCAGAAGGTCTGGTACTTACTATATAGCCGAGGTTAGCCTCCAAATCACCAAGTCCTTCTGCTTCAGCCTCCCAAGAGCTGGGATGACAGGGCCACATCTGATGGTTTGGAATAGAGAATCAACTTTGTTAGGAGGTGTGTACTCAGAACGTGGCTCTTTTGTCTAAACTACCAAAAGGCTATAGTTCTCAGACTCAGAGAGTTTCCAAGTGTGGTAGTACAGACTTGCAATCTCAGTCCTTAGGAGATGGGGACAGGAGAATCCGAAGTTCAAGACCAGCCTGGGCTACATAGTGAGTTCCAGGTCAGTTGAGCTACAGAGCAAAACCCTGTCTCAAACAAAACAATAAAACAAACAAAAACAGGGAGAGTGGAAGCATTATTCAGAAAGCTTATTTTAAAAAAAGACATATCCCACTTCCCATTCTTTCCAACTGCCTCAGCAAATGGAAGATCCAGGCACCTAATCTGTCTGTCTATCACAGTTGATCCAGACTATATTATTATTATTATTATTATTATTATTATTATTATTATTATTGTTATTATTCCAGAAACAGGGCATCACATATTAGCCTAGGTGGGCCTGGAACTCACCCAAGCTGGACTTGAACCCCGGGTAATCCTTCTGCCTCAGCCTCCCCAGCGCTGGAATCACAGGTGTTTGCCACCATGCCTGCTGAAAAGCATTGCTCTGAAGCATCATTCATTGCCTCAGGAACAGGGCTAGGTTGCACCTCCCATGAAAACAACTGCTGTTTGGTTTTTGGAAACCCTGAGTCACTTACAAAACTCTGTTTTGCCTGTACATCAGACACCTTGATCCTTGTAAGGAAGTATATACATATCAGCTAATTGGATAGCCTGACAATGCCTACTGTCTTCTGAAACCCATTTCCCCAGCACTATGTTGGAAGAGTCTCTCTTTCCCTCCCCGGGCTGAGCTTTGCTGCTTTCCAGGTTTTAACTTCTACCCTTCAGCTTTTTAGAACCAGGGATAGTCCCACACCTGGCCAGTCCAGCTTCCCGGTTGGTTTACATGTACACCCTTCCCCACAATGAGGAAGAAGGCTGGCGTGCAGGCGAAAGATGGCCTGTAAGAGATTCTCTTGTGAGAGAATCCGGGTTTCCAGAAAGCAAACCGTAGTTATTTTGATGCGTTTCGTTTTTGTTTTATTTTATTCGAATTTTGCGGTACAAGGGATTTGAACCTAAATCCTCCTCACTCACACAAGCTAGGCAAGAGTCTACCACTGAGCTACATCTCCAGCTTTCGTGCCTTTTAAATAATACAGAAAGATTCCAGTGTCCTCCTTTACATGTGGAAGTATTTGCAGTCGAGTTTCCGTGTTTTATGCTCTTGCCAGAAGCTCTGCTGGCACATCACATGCGAACGCCTGGAGCACCCAGCGGCGCGCGCCTCTCCACCGCTCTTAGCAGGCCGGTTATGCCAAGTCTACAGCTCACCGCTAGGAAGGAATAAGGCTCCCGAGGCTGCCTTTCACTGCCTACCACCGGGTATCCCTCCTACATGCATGCGACACTGGAAAGCAGTTCCTTAGGGGAGACAGTGACCAGCACTGCGCCACGCCCCCTCGCACACCAACAGGTTCTTGGAATGCGACCAGCGGGCCGTTCAGGCAGGCGGGCGCGCCACCTGCTGTCCAAGGCGAATAAGGGACGCGAATGAAAACGTTGCTTTGCAATTCAGCTTGGATCTTCTCTGCAGCCCTTCAAATGGGTCCCAGTTGAGGGAATGTTCTGGAATTCTAGGTTAAGATTACTTAACCTAGGATCTGTGTGTTGGCTTCAACGACTCAAGGAACCCTCCAAATATTGTTCAGGGTTGACCATTTTTCTGGAAAAGAAGTAGTTTTCCTAAGTCTGACTAATAATGCTATGGACTGTGTACAAACACAAACACACACACACACACACACACACACACACACACACACACACACACACACACACTTTCTGTTGGGCAAATACCTAAGAGTGGTATTGCTAGGGTGTCTGGTAAATGCACATTTAACTTTACAAAATTTGCCTGACTGTTTCTAACGTTGCTGGGCCAATTTGCTTTCCTGCCAACAAGGCATGAGATAGCTAGTTTAACTCGGCCTCCTCGCCAGCACCAGGCACATTAGTCTGCTTTAATTGTAGTCATTCTGATAGGCTGCTGGGACTCTCCAAGGGCTTCCATTTGCATTTCCCTAATGACTAATAATGTCAAATATCATTTTACGTGCTTATTTGCCCTCCATACATTTTTGATGGTGTATTCAAGACTGCTCATTTTTATTAGATATTTTCATCTTAGTAAGATGTACCATTTCAAGCTGGGGTGCAATATCTATTTACGGGGCTGGAGAAATATTTCAGCTGTTAGGAGCACTTACTGCTCTTCCAGAGGACCCAGATTCAATTCCAAGCATCCAAGTCTGACATCCTCTCTTGGTCTTTGCAAGTATCCACACTCAAGTACACATATCCACACATAAGTAAAAATAAAAATATTCCTTATTTATATTGTATGCAGTTCCATATATATGTTTCTGTGTGTGTGTGCATGTGTATGTTTTACAAATATTTTCTCCTAGTTGATACCATGTATTTGACCTCCTTAATCATGTCCTTTGAAATGCAGGCATATTTAATTTTACCAAGTATAATTTATTAATACCTTTATTTTTGGCTCATGCTTTTTTCTTTTCTTTTCTTTTCTTTTTTTTTTCTTTTTTTTCTTTTTTTTTTTTGGTTTTTGGTTTTTGAAGACAGGGTTTCTCTGTGTAGTTTTGATGCCTGTCCTGGAACTCACTTGGTAGCCCAGGCTGGCCTCAAACTCACAGAGTTCCACCTGTCTCTGCCTCCCTAGTGCTGGGATTAAAGGCATGTGCCACCACCGCCCGGCTGGCTCATGCTTTTTAATGTCATATAAGTAACTTTTCTATTTAAAGAGAAGGCAGAGCTTTTCCCTTTAGCCTCCATCAGTGGAGCAGTGACTGCCAAAATGTTCAATCCCTTCGTGGCTTCTGATCACAGCAAGAACCACGAAAGGTATTTCAATGCACTTTCTCACACTCCGAAAAAGATCGTGGCTTCCTCTCTTTCCATAGAGCTGAGCCAGAAGTACAATGTTCAGTCTGTGCACCTTCAAGTGGATGGTGAAGTTCAGGTTGTACGTGGTCACCGCAGAGGTCAGCAGATTGGCATAGTCCAGGTGTACAGGAAGAAAGATGTCACCTATATTGATCAGGTACACTGAGAAAGGCTAACAGCACAACTGCCCCATGTGTTTATCCACTACATCCCAACAAGGTGCTCATCCTTCAAGCTGGGGGTGTATGTACCACAGGAGTGAAGTACTGAGGAGGCAGAAGACGGTGTTGGATTGCCTATAATCCTAGTATTTGGGAGGCTAAGGTAAGAGAATTGCCACAAATCCAAGGCCAGCTTGGGCTATGAGGTGAGTTCTAGGCCAGCCTGGACTACATAGCTAGACCTAACTTCAGAATTCAAGAAGAAAAAAGGAAATCAGTTGTGTTGAGTGGGAAAGTGATGAGATGAACTTTACTTAAATAGTATAGAACTATAGAGACAGCGTAGATCCTGCCGTGGGTACCCTACCTAACTGCTGAGGGTTCAGAAACAGTATACGGTCCAATAACTGATGTTAGCGCTCAGGAATTGAAAACAGAAGCCACAGCCCTCAAGATCGTAAAATTATATTCTGTGGATAAAATGTTGGTTAAAACTCGGGCTGTTAGCAGCGGTGTCCAGTCCTAGCCCTGTCCTTATGTCACTGTCACAGTGAGTCAGAAGGAAGTCCGTGGTCTGGAAATTATCACCGAGGACAGAGGAGCTGGCCTCTGGTCCAAGACCTTTTGTGCTGATCTTGAGGGAAGGAAAATGGGGACTTTGATGTGACTATGCCACAGAATCCTCTCAAAGGGGATTGGGAGAAAGTGAATACTACAGCCTCCCAGTTTCTGCTTCACCTTCCTGAGGTGAGAGAATGTTCCAGAAACTGTCTTTCATGATATCTACTCACACTCTTCTAGGAGGATGCTGCAGATGGAGTCAGCTCCTCTGAAAACCGAGTGTGGCTTAAATGACCTAAGGGTCCTCAGATTTCTTCTTATCGTATCCAGGAGCCCCTCAAAGCAGTGATTTCCAAGAAATTCATCCTCAGACTTAGGTCTAAGGATCTAAAGAGTTGGTCTGGTGAGGTGACTCAGCAGGTAGAGGTGTTTGCCAGCAGCCCTGATGATCTGAAGTCAACCCCCGGGACCTTCATGGTAGAAGGAGAGAACTGGTGTCTCCAAAGTTGTCCTCTTTTCTACACACACTCACAGTGGCATGAACAAGTACACACACACACACACACACACACACACACACACACACACACAAACACACACATGATAACAAAAAATTAAGATCTACAGGGCTATTACTTATAAAGAATAACAAAAACAATTTGTTGTAGTTAGCCCTTTGCAAAATTTCCCAAGACAAAAAAATAGAGAGCTGGGAAATGACTCATTGTGTAAGATGCTTGCCGCACAAACACCAACACCAGAGTTCGCATCCCCAGAACTTGGATGTGATAGCACATGACTGTAATTACAGCACCTGCCCCAAGATGGGAAGCCGAAACAGAACCCCTGGAAGCTCACAGGCCAACTACCCTGATCTATAGCAGCAGCAAACAAGAAGAATATGTCTCCAATGAAGTAGAAATCAAAGATGGATACCCGAGGTTGTGCTTTGGCCTCCCCATGTGCACAGTGGTACATGCTCATGTTTAATTAGAAATCTGAGAGAGCATTTAGTATCTTTTAAACTAATGCCCTGAAAATTCCCACATTTTGACATAGATGGCTGAATTAAGTAGCAAACTAGACCGTGTGGTAAAAAGGGTTGGGGGTGATAACAGGGCAGGGAATTTATAGAAAATGCTAGCCAGGTATAGTGGTACATGTCTATAATGTTAGCACTCAAGAGGTAGAGGCAGGCAGATCAGGAGTTCAATGTCATCCTGACCTACACAGCAAGTTTGAGGCAGTCTGGAGTACGGAAGAAAGAAAGAAAGAAAGAAAGAAAGAAAGAGAGAGAGAGAGAGAGAGAGAGAGAGAGAGAGAGAGAGAGAGAGAAAGGAAGGAAGGAAGGAAGGAAGGAAGGAAGGAAGGAAGGAAGGAGAGAAAGAAAGAAAGAAAGAAAGAAAGAAAGAAAGAAAGAAAGAAAGGAAGGAAGGAAGGAAGGAAAGAAAGAAAGAAAGAGGGGAGCCTCTGGTGGTGAATAGGTCCTGCAGAGGGTGTAAGGAGTATGCGAGAGAAGGAAATGAGCCAGGCCACGGTGGTCCAGAGAATCTTGCAACCTGACTGATTAGCAGCCAGAGTGCTTCTTTATTTATACAGAATTTAGTTAGCAGGGATACATTCATGATGTTCCAAAACATAGATGATATCATTTTTGGTTTTGGACATGTGTTTTACTTCCTTTTGTTCATCTTTTTGTCATCATTAATAAACTATGACAGAACAGAGTTATCATTTCCAATCATTTCCCCTCAAGTTTTGATGTCATTAATAAAGAGTTATCATTCTTACTCATTAACCCCATAACCCAATTTTTGAGAATCTAGAGGCATATGACAGCCTGTTCTCAGGCTGGCAGTTTTGGTTGCTTCAAGGACATTAGACCAAAACAAAATCTTCAATCACCCTGGGCATTTTGCCATGTCCCAAGCAGTGTATTATTAACTCTTAGTGGTCAGAGTGCCCAAAAAAATCCTCAAGCTAAAGCTGCTACAGTTATTATTCAAATTCTGGCATAATATAATCAATGTTCACATTTATATCTTTAAGAATTTGTCTATATGTCTAATCCTGGCATTCTGTTTTTCCTTGGTCATATGACATTATAGTGGCTCCACATGAGCTAACTTCTAAGAGAGGGAGGTCCTAACATCTCATATTTTCATCATCTTTCCACTCCATACTTTACTTATCAATATGTCTCTGTGTAGGGCAGAGTTGCATGCCATGTAATTGTCTGAGTGTACAGTGGGAAGAGACTTGTAATCTGAACTGTGGACAATTCCTCTAGCCCTCTGAATCTTGTTGACCTTTTTAAGTTTACTTTGTTTTGAATATCTTGTTCCTGTTTAAGTACAGGGACAGATGTTTCAAGAATGTCTAATAGCCTCATGAAGAGACCTCTGGTTTCTTTATTGTCACAACCTCCGAGGCATAAGGAAGACCTTCAAGTAGATAAGGATATCTCCCTCCATGTGGGGGGAGGGGAATAGTATGTTCAGGACTTTCCTGGGTAAGCTCAGACAAACAAGCACTTCCTGGGAGAAGGCATACATGATTCATAAGGAATTTTCCATCAATCCAACATCCCCAAATTGTACAAATATTAAAAGTACCCCAAGTATGTAACAGGTGGAGATGAAAACCAAAAGTGGCATGGCAGCCATCATGTGGCTCAGCTCTGCTGGATCTTTGTCAAGCAGCTGTGCTGGCTTTATGACTTCTGCCATTCCATTCAGATATGGCTGTGGAAAGAAAGAAAGAAAGAAAGAAAGAAAGAAAGAAAGAAAGAAAGAAAGAAAGAAAGAAAGAAAGAAAAAAGAAAGAAAGAAAGAGAATGGAGGAAAGAAGGGAGAAAGAAAGAGAGGGGAAGGAGTGAAGGAAAGAAAGAAAGAAGGAAGGAGGGAGGGGGATAAAAAAGGGAGGGAGAGAGGAAGAGAGGGAGGGAAGGCTACTTTAAACCAATAGAGAAGGTCACTGGCGTAATTGTTGCTAATATACAATTTGGGAAAGATACTACAGCTCAGTATTACTCTTCTTGAACTAAAAACAAACAAAACAAACAAGCACTTGTTATTTTAGCTGGTTGTGGTAGCTCACACACCTAGAGAGCCCATCACATGGAGCCTGAAGCAGGAGAATCACCACAAGGTCAAGACCACCCTGGTTATATAGTGAGCTGTACAACAGTGAGACTCTAGCTCAAAAAAAGTGAGAAAGTCTTACTTTAATAAGTGATTATGACAGAGATGTTGTAATTAGAGAGGACACTAAATTCTTACCTTTCTTGTATACTTCCAGGGACCCAAACAGAACTAAGGAAGGCTCCTTTGCCAGCATGAGCATCTTAAGAGGTACTGAGGTCATCAGTGCTATGATGCCAGAGGAAGGAAATGGACTGAGTAGAGGGAGCCCCACATGCCCAGTGTGCTGGTGCACACATGTCTCCCCTACAGGGCATGTGGAGGGGGGAAGATTGGAAATTCAAAGCCAGCCCAGGCCATCTTCACAGTTGGCCATTCTAAAGCGTCTAGCAGGGGAGGAAGTGGAATCTCTAGGAGGTGAGACCTGATGGAAGGAAATCAATTCACTGAGTGTCCTTAAGAGAGTGCCCTTCCTTGAAGTGAATATCAGGACCCCAACCAACAATGGACTGAAACCTCCAAAGCTATGAGCTGAAATAAACCCCTCCACTCTTTAAGTTACCTCAAGTATTCTGTTACAGAAACAGAAAGCTAGTACACTCTTTGGCCTTTTCAAAGGCCTGTGGCCTTACATACATCCTGCATGACCCATGTCCATCTAGTTCTGATGGCAGAAGACCCACCAGAGCAGGGGCTGGAATAGGGAGTGTTTGGGGACTGAAGAGTGTCAAGGCCTCTACTATTTCTCTACTCTTTATCCCCTCACAACCACCACTGCTGGCAGAAAGAAAGCATCAGGGTTCATACATGAAATCTGAGGAAGGAATATGAAGTTGCTCTAACCCCTGAATGGATAAAAGCCTCCTAATTGCCTCCCTGTCTGTGGTGTTAGCCACTAATTATTAGATGCTTGGAGTCTGTCAGCATTTTCATAACTGTTCCTTCCTGTGGGATATCATTAGCATTTAACAGAGGCTGAATGTGAGGTCTGTGTGGCAGAAATGAAATGGGGGGGTATGGGGAGAGGGACTTAAGGGATTGGAAATGTGCGTGTGGTTTTAAACTGACTCAACTCAGTAAAAAGAGCATCGGACTAAGATTGACCAAAACAGTAATAATACTATCTGCCTTTCACTATGCCAAGTGTTTCATGAATCTTTAGGAGGGGAGACCTAATGGAAATAAGTCAGGTCACTGAGGGAGTGTCTCAAAGTGAATATTGGAATTCCATCCCCTACCCCCTCGTTTGCTCCCTCATTCTCATCTAAGAAATCTCAAGGTATGCAGCCCAGGATATGATATTTCAGTCAGTTTTTTGCTGCTGTAACCAAATGCCGAAGATTGATTAATTGATAAAGAATTGAAGTTTATCTAGTTCATGCTCTAAGGCTGAGAAGTCGGAGAGGTGGCACATCTTCTGGAGAGGGCTTCTTATTCCACCATGGCGGAACGCATCTGGAAAGTTCCCCATAGCTTATTGCTTTGCATCCTTAGTTACCATCTTAAGGTCTTATTTTTGAAGGCTATGGAGCCTTTAAAAGCTTGGCCCTGGTGGATGGAAGTAAATCGCTAGGGGAAGGCCTTTGAAGGGGATACCCCACACTTGGTTTCGGCCCGCTTTCCCCGTTTCCTGGTCTGCTCTCAGGGACAGAACCACTCCATCATGCCCTCACAACCAGAGCAGACTGAAATCCTTCTGGAGCCCTGAGACGGTTGTTGTTGCTGTCATTTCAGTCTCAGCAACACAAAAGCAGCTGTGGGGACTTGAACGAGAACGTCCCGCAGGCTCAGATGTTTGAATACTTGGTCCCCGGTGGGTGGTGTTGTTCAGATAGGTTTAGGAGGTGTGGATGTTTGAAAGAAAATGGCCTCCGAAGGGAGTGGCGCTATTAGGAGGTGGGCCTTGCTGGAGTAGGTGTTGGTCAGATTTCAATCCCTGAGCTTGGAGAAGCTCAGAGATTGGTTGGTTTCTGTGCTGGATTGGTCAGGGGCAGAGTATGCTTCTTTGGCTCTGGTTTCAGGGCCAAAGTGTGTTTCTTTCACTGGCTCTGATTTCAGGGCCAGGGTGTGTTTCTTTGGCTAGTCCTTTTACCGTCCAGTAAGACCTTTCTGGAGGAAGTATGTCACTGGAGGTAGGCTTTGAAGTAACAAAGGGTGGCACCATTCCCAGTATGTGGTTCAAGACATGAGCCCTTCAGCTTCTGCTGTGAGCATCCAGTTCTTGCCCCTGACACCACTGCTTCACCATCATGGACTCTAACCCTCTAGAACTGTCAATCTAAATATATCTATCTCCTATAAGTTGTCTTGGTCATGGTGCTTTATCACAGCAATGTAAAAGTAACTAATAATTAAAAGTGCCTAAAAGAAGCTGGTGTTCTTGGCTGGGCGGTGGTGGCATGGCTGGGTGGTGGTGGCACACAACTTTAATCCCAGCACTCAGGAGGCAGAGGCAGGCGGATCTTTGTGAGTTCAAGGCCAGCCTGGTCTACAGAGCGAGATCCAGGAAAGGCACAAAGCTACACAGAGAAACCCTGTCTCGAAAAACCAAAAAAAAAAAAAAAAAGAAGCTGGTGTTCTCAATCATTTCCCCAGTGATTCATAGAAACTGTGAGATGTTTATGTTGAGGGAAGAAGTCCAGTTTATACAACGCATACTGCCCTTTTCTCCTGGCTTCAGGAGAAGTTCAGAGGTTAATGTTGTAGTTTGGATGAGGTACCTCCCAGGTTTTAAAGGTTCAGCCACCAGATTGTGGCACCATTGGGAGGTGATGGAAGTTTTAGGAGGTAGAATCTAGCTGGGAATGAGTGATGGCACATGCCCATGGTCCTCACACTTGGAGGTCAGAGGTCTCCTTCCACCATGTGGGTTCCGGGGATCAAGCTTTTGGGTGATTAGGTTTAGCGGCAAGCACCTTTACCTGCTGAGCCCCGTCATCAGCCTCTGATGCCTGTCTTTGTAATAAAGCTTTATTGAGACCCAGACATTCTTACTCGTTTATAGGGTTGTTGAGCTACCTTTTCAGGACAGTAGCAGATGAGCGGCTGCGTCAGAGTCTAGGTGATCCATAAAATCTGAACTACTGATGGCCTGGCCCTTTGTAGGAATGTTTCTAATCCTCACTGGAAAATTCTACCATATTTTTCCTCTAGTAGAGAAGACTACTATGAAAGAGTTAGATTAAAACATCAGGCATGTGCACATCTTTAATCCCAGCCCTTGGGAGGCAGAGGCAGGCAGATCTCTGTGAGTTCAAGGCCAGCCTGGGCCACATAGTAAGTTCCAAGGCAACCACGACTACACAATGAGACCTTATCTCAAAATTAAAAAAAAAAAAAAAGAAAGAATTGGCTTCCTGCCTGAACTTACAAAGTACAAAATGCACACAATGCATTATGCTTTAACATAGGCATCAATACTTAATATAATAAGAGGCTGAAAATGTGTTTCATAACTCAGAATAAATTATTTGTTCCGGCTGATGAATCCCTAGGGGAGGGCAAATGTGCAAGCTCACTGTTCTGTTTATAGTGGCAGTTCTAACGTCCCTTTTTTGGCCAAATGACCAAGGTTGAGGGCAAATGGAGGCTGGGCAGCTGGGAGCAGGATGCCGACCTTCCTGGGTAACTCCTTCCAAGACTGCCAGTCTCCATTACACATGGCATCTTCATCCATCCATCACCAGTCACAAAGATCTCATTTGCAACCAGGCTCTGAGCCATTTGCCTAAAACTGAACAATTACAAGATTTTCCTGCCAAATATACACCCACAAATATTACTGTAGGTATAAATGACTTTTAAAGTCTCTTCTTATTTTTTCAGTTAAAGTTACTCTATCTGTCCAGTGTCTTAGTCCTTTAGAAGAACATATATTGGCTAGATCAAACTTTAAATGAATACTCTGTTTTGCCAGCTGTCTGTAACTGAGGAGTGGGTGGGGGTGAGAACAGACTTTGAAATTCTCTGAGCCTCTGTCTTAACATTGTAATCATAGTACCTACTGATTCTATATGTTTACACATGAATATTTGAGTTCTGGAGTTGGGGATATGGCTCATAGAGTGCTTGCCTCCAATACTTAAAGACCTGGGTTAATCCTCAGCCCTGAATAAAGCACAGTGTGGTGTACAAGCCTGTAATCCCAGCACTGGGGAGGTTGAGACAAGAGGATCAGAAGTTCAGGGTCAGCTAGATTTTGAATTCTAGGCCAGACTAGGAAAAATGAGAACCTGTCTTAGATAAGTGAATTAATGAATGACTGAAGTAGGTTAAAAAGGCATATTTGGTCAGGTGGTGGTAGCACTCACCTTTAATCCTAGCATTTGAGAGGCAGAGGCAAGGGATCTCTGGGTTCAAGGCCAGCCTGATCTACAGAGTGAGTTCCAGGACAGGCAGGGCTACACAGGAAACCCTGTACCAAATAAATAAATATATAAATAAATAAAATTTAATTAAAAAGCCATATTTGAGTTCCTGTTTTGTCCTGGATACCAGGAAAATCTGGAAATTGGGATACTGCTCAGGAAATGAAGCAGACAAGAGTCCTGTCCTCATGGATCTTGACGTCCTGGGGAAGGGAGCAAAGTAAATAGTCAAGACTCCTCCAGATGAAGATAGAAATATAGGAAACCATGTGATAGAGTAATACACTTAAGAGGCCTTAAGGGAAGAACTGAAGAAAAAGTGTGAGCAAGATACGGAGCAGCAGGGGGCTGGAGAGATGGCTCAGAGGTTAAGAGCACTGGCTGCTCTTCCAGAGGTCCTGAGTTCAATTCCCAGCAACCACATGGTGGCTCACAACCATCTGTAGTGAGATCTGGTGCCCTCTTCTGGCCTGCAGGCAAACACACAAGCAGAACACTGGATACATAATAAATAAATAAATCTTTAAAAAAAAAAAAAAAAAAAAAGATACGGAGCTGTCGCCAGCTTCACGCAGAGGAAACAGTGATGAAAGCCTGGAGAAGGGAAAAGACTATCTGTAAGTCAGGACTAGTGAGTGACTAAGAGGAAAAGTGACACCAACGCAGGTCAGAGACTGAGGAGGAGCCGGATCACAGGGGTCTAGGGGGTCACAGTAAGGAATTTCAGGTTTTATTCCAGCCACACAGACAGGAAGTTATGTAAAAAAAAAATTTTTTTATAGTAAAATAGTTAAAATTTGTATGTGATTCATGTCAAGGGTTTGGTTTTATTGATTTGGAGTTCTGGTTTTTTTTAAACTTTTATTTAGTATGGTGGTGTGTGTGTGTGTGTGTGTGTGTGTGTGTGTGTGTGTGTGTGTTCGTGCAAGCGTGCATGCATGTGCACACTCGCACAACACGCGCTTTGATGTGTGTATGGAAACCAGAAGACAGCTTGGGGGAGTTGATTCTGTCCTACAGTGTGAATCCTGGGGGTTGGACCCAGGTTGTCAGCTGTGGCAGCAAGGGCCTTCACCCACTGAGCCATCTCACTGGCCCCTGATGTTTTGTTTTGTTTTGTTTTGAGACTGAGCCATCTCTCCAGCCCCTGGAAGCTGGATTCTTATCTTGTTCCTCAAAAGAGAATTTTAGAGTGAGCCACTGTGAAACATAATGGGCACTTTAAAAATTTGTTTTAGATAGGGTTTCACCTGTAGTCCAAGCAGTGTCCAATTTAGGACAAGTGTCCTGAAAATACTGGGATTTCAGCAAGAGTTAGCACATCTGAATTAATATGTTTTTAAGTATGGGCATTAAGAGGGAAGGCTGAACCAGGCATGGTGGCATACACCTTTAATCCAAGCAGAGACAAGCAGATCTCTGTGGGTCTGAGGTCAGCTTGGTCTACACAGCAAGTTCCAGGCCGGCTAGGGCTGCATAGTGAGACCCTGTCTCAAAGGAAAGAAACCAAAGGTGGGATGCCTAAAAAAATGACAGGCATGCCAGGCGGTGGTGGCGCATGCCTTTAATCCCAGCACTCGGGAGGCAGAGGCAGGCGGATCTCTGTGAGTTCGAGGCCAGCCTGGGCTACAGAGTGAGTTTCAGGACAGGCACAAAGCTACACAGAGAAACCCTGTCTCAAAAAAAAAAAATGACAGGCATATGTGCCATATAGTTAAGTTGGGCTTCTGAAGAAGTCTTGCTTAAACATCTAAATCATACTTTCTCTCTTTCTTCTCCTCCCTTCTTCTCCTGCTTCCCCTCTCTCTTCCTCCCCCACACTTCCTCTCTTTTCAGTGACAGAAATTAAACCTAGGACCTCATGCATGCTTGGCAAGCACTATTCAGTTCAGTTCACTTCTGACTTTTTGTTTTGTGTACACATGGTCTCACTAAGATGCCTTCTCTGGTTGTGAACTTTTAATAGCCCAGGCAGGCTCACCTGAAACTTCCGACCTTCCTGTCTCTGCCTTCATGGAAGTAGCTGGGATTACAGCAGGCGTAGCAAAATATCTCAATAGCTAATGTACAAATACATTTTTGCCAGCTAGCGCTTTCTTTTCCAGACAGATATTCACTCTGTAGTGATGGCTGACCTCAAACTCACTACATAGCCCAAGCTGGCCTTGAACTTCTGTGACCTTCCTGCCTCCACCTCCCAAGCACTGGGATTATACCATGAGCCACCTCATCTAGCTGTTTTGATGGATTTTTAAAGTTACATTGTTTAAAGAATTTGAAAAACTAAATAAAAATTATGTGGTATACTTTTTAATTTTTTATCATATAGGAAATATTTACTCAGAAATTTTTTGTTTGGTTTGGTTTGGTTTGGTTTGTTTTAGTTTGGTTTGGTTTTGGTTTTTCGAGACAGGGTTTCTCTGTAGCTCAGTAACTCACTCTGTAGCCCAGGCTGGCTCACAGAGATCCACCTGGCTCTGCCTCCCGAGTCCTGGGATTAAAGGCGTGTGCCACCACTGCCCAGCTTTACTCAGAAAATTTTAAGCTAAGCTAGTAACATTAGTATATCATACCAAGTGAACCAGATTACATAAACAACTCTGGAAAACACACCACTGGAATGGCATACTTTTGTTTATTTTATTCAGTATTTGAGGGAGCTAGAAAAAGGAAGAAAGACAGTGAGAGGTGAGTACAGGTGTTTGAATGCATGACATACAGAGGACAGCTTGCAGGAGTCGGTTCTCTCCTTCTACCATGTGGGTCCTGGGGATCAAACTCTGGCCACCAAACTTATTGCCAAGTGCCTTATCCCACTGAATCATCTCACCAGCCCCTCACAATCTCATTTGTCAGAAAATTACAGGTTAGAACCAGAGATATGGTTCATGCACCATTGGGTATAATTAAACCTTAAACATGTTTCATTTTTAATCCTTAAAGTATCTACATTTAAAAAAAAACAAAAGGAATAGTGTTTCTGTCTATGAAATTTCGTATGGCTCTGAGGAAATTCTTTATTATTATTTATTTTGTGTGTATGAGTGTCCACGTCTGTGCAACATGTGTGTGCATGGTGCCCATGGAGACCAGAAGAGGGTATCAAATCTGGAACTGAAGTTACAGACAGTTGTGAGCTGCCACGTGGGTGTTTGGAATTGAACCCTGATCCTCCTGAAGTGCAGCCACGGCTTTCAACCACTGAGCCATATTTCTAGCCCCTTGTGGAAATTCTTGACTCAGCCTAGGAGAGACTTCAACCGGACTTTCTCTCCCCACGTCTCTTTAATTTTCTCCATCTCTGCTATCCTGCAAGAAAAGTGGCATTGTTTCAATTTTTACAAATCCCTGGCTTAATACAGGACAGTTGGAGGTCTGAAAGTCATATCTCGCAGATAGAGGGGCTTACCTAGCAGCCTAAATCACCTATGATTTTGCATTCCTTCTGTAGTACTATATCATAAGACAGCCTCTGGAAAACACTGTACAACCATGAGAAAATGAGTGAAAAACGTACGTAATATTGAGTGTTATAAAACTGTTGCTCTCCTAGCAGACCTCTTAAAAGGCACTTAGGAAACCACTGCAGAGAAATGTTTATTTGGGGATAAAGTTTGTTTTCGGATTCCTCTACACATTCTTAACACAAGGAACGCCAGAGTGACTTTTTAAAACAACAAGCACTCACTTTTTTTTTTTTTTTTTTTTTTGGTTTTTCGAGACAGGGTTTCTCTGTGTAGCTTTGCGCCTGTCCTGGAACTCGCTTTGGAGACCAGGCTGGCCTCGAACTCACAGAGATCCGCCTGGCTCTGCCTCCCGAGTGCTGAGATTAAAGGCGTGCGCCACCACCGCCCGGCAGTTTCAGCAGTTTCAGCCGGGCGGTGGTGGCGCACGCCTTTAATCCCAGCACTCGGGAGGCAGAGCCAGGCGGATCTCTGTGAGTTCGAGGCCAGCCTGGACTACCAAGTGAGTTCCAGGAAAGGCGCAAAGCTACACAGAGAAACCCTGTCTCGAAAAACCAAAAAAAAAAAAAAAAAAAAAAAAATTTGTGCTGACTAGGTTTTGATATGACTCAGGATTGGCCGCTGTGGCTCCTAGTACTGAGTTGTACAGTGACGTCACAAAACTACTTCCGCTCACTCTTCGGGTTTGCCACTACATTTCCCAGAGTGCTTTGCCAACGACGACGCCATTGGTCAGCGCGGCCGGAAGTGCACCTGACTGATGGGAAGTAGAAGGTCTCGGAGGCCCGAGTGGTGGAGAGAGCAGAGCTGTGAGTTTGTGAAGAACGTCGTGGGTTTCGCGGCGTGGGGTGAGGAGTGTGGCCGGGGGACAGGCGCAGGATCGCGCGGGGAGGCGCTTTCCTTGGTTCAGATCCGGGAGGGGAGCGACATCCGCGTCGCGGCCAAGCCTGCTCATTCCTGACCCTCCGATTTAACTTTTCTTGGAACGGGCTAGGACGAAGTCGGACTTTAACGCACCCCTGGGTCATTGGCGTGGTTTTGCGGCGACCAGAGGTGTGGCACCGCGGAGGTTCTGACTCAGCTTCTAGAGCAGCGTTGGTTAATAGGCTGCAGGTTAAAATCAGTCAGGTCACTTAAAAACAAACAAACAAAAAGAATAAATACAGGACCCTGGCCCGACTGCAGACTAATAATATCAGCAGAGTTTCCGCAGCGAGGGTTGAGAACCAGTTCTTCCGATGCCTGGTTCTGACCCCCTCGAGCATCCCTGTGAGAACTCCTGCGCTAAGAATTAGCTACCTAGGCTATACCGCTTGCGTTTTCGGTGAAGTTGATGGGCAGGGTTTGGGTATAGAATTCTTCATGGGTTCCACAAGAAACTTCTTCGGCTTCCGGTGGTGATGATAGCCCAGATGGACTTCATTGCTTCCAACTGACGACTTGGTCATTTATTCTGAACAGGGATTAGAACATTTTTTTTTCCTGCCACTGTATCTGGCTGCTGCCTAATTTTTGCTACCCAGCAAACAGCAGGATGTGGAAGAGTCACATTAAAATCAACCTTTTAATTTAGGGTATGGGTTGAGGGTGTGGCTCAGTGGTTAAAACGATGGATTACAGCACCACAAGGTCTGAGATTCCGTCTCCAACACCGGTGGGAAGTGGGGATATCCGTCTCATTTTAAGACTGATACTGATTTGACTAGGAAAAGCTATCAGTTAAAATGATAATTGGCATTGAGTATAAGTTTATTATAATCTATTTTTGGGTGGGGAAAGGGGCTAATGCAGGGTCTCACTAGCCTAGGCTAGCCTCTAATCTGTTGTGTAGCCAAGAGTGACCTTGAACCTCTGAACTTCCTGCCTCCATCTCCCAAATGATGACTGTAGGTATGGGCCACCACACTTGGTGATATCCTGTTTTAAAAATAGTGACTCCCAGTCAAAGAAAGTTAAGTTGTGTTTGGGGACTGGATGCAGAGGTTTGTTTAGATGTGAGACAGAATTAAAGACTGCCTAGATACATATATAACCATCATTACATAACACTTTTTTTTTCTTTTCCCAGACATTTAGCCTTATCTCCCTCCCTGAACTTAGCATGGGCGAGAAGTCAGGAGACTGTAAGGTTCCTGAAGATCTGTTCAATGGTTTGAAAGTTACAGATCCTCAGGAAGCAGAGTCAGCCAGCCCCCAGGTTTCTGATCTCAAGGATCAGCATTCCCAGAGCAAGCTACTAAAGGATGATGGAGCCCATCCCCAAGAGGACCATGGAGAAGAGGAATGTTTTCATGACTGTAGTGCCTCATTCGAGGAGGAGCAGCCAGGGGCACATGTGTCGGGGGACAAAGCCACCGGTGATTCTAGTTCTTCTGAACTAGATGAGGAATACCTAATTGAACTGGAAAAAGACATGCCGGAAGAAGAGAAACAGGTAAATGCAATGCATAATAATCTGCCTCTTAAGCCACATTTTTTGTTGTTGCTTTGGGGGAATATGGTCTCTCGGTGTCACCTTGGCTGGACTGAAACTCAATATATAGAATGAACTTGGCAATCCTCCTGACTCTACTCTTTAAATGCTGAAGTTATAGGCCTGAGCCACCATGCCTACCTAGCTTAAAACTCTTTTAAAATTTTAATTCATTATTATTGTTTGTTTTCTAAGATAGAGTGTGACCACATAGCCCAGGCTGAACTTGAACTCTCAATCTTCCTGCCTTCACTTCCCTAGTGCTGTGATGACAAGCATGCACAACCAAAGCCTGGTTCAAACCACCTTAAATATAAATAAATACAATATTGGCGTGGTAGCACATGATTGCAATCTCAGTGTTCCAGAGATTTGAGACTAACCTGGGAAACATAAGGAGACCCTTGACTTTAAAAAAAAAGTTTGAGAATGAAAGTGTGTAATAGCCCACCTGATCTGTAAAGAGTCTCATTGTGTCCTAACTGCTTTCACGGTGACAGATCTAAGATGAGGCAGTAGCACAGGAAAGCACTGAGCATTCAGCTTAACAAAGAAGTCGCTGGGTTTTCCCTCTGTATTTAGAACTCTGTCTTCTACCTTAGGGGTCTGTAACATGCTTATAACATGTATCTACACATATATGTATAGGTTTGGGGATATTTTTTGTGGCATTAGAGATCAAATCCAAGTCCTTATCAGTGTCAGGCAGGTGCTCTACTACTAAACTGCATCTTCATTGCTACCTTCTACTTTGTCTTTTAAATGAGTACTCCTAAAGTAAGTTGCTGAAATTTCTGTAGTGAACTTTTCATAAGCTTATTTAGAGCTGTGTTATGAGTTGTTCTCGCTAATCACTTATTAACAAAATAGACTTGTGAAGCCTGAATACCTTGTTGGCATTGTGGCTGCAGAGCACAGTAAGTGTCGAGGAACACATTGTGAAGGAAACTTACCACGTGCCAGCCACTAAGCCAGAATGTTGTTTTAAGTTCATGTGTGTGTGGGCAGGTGGTAAGACCAAGACCACACAGCTAATAAATGGCAAAATAGATTCCTCCAACTCGGGTCTCCTTGACCCAAATCCAAAGTATGGTGTAGCATTTAATAATAAAACATCATTCTCAGCTTCCTTGCCCTTGGGCCATCTGGGCAAGGTTTTCTTTTGGAGACAGAACTGCCCTCTTGGTGCCCTCCTTTCTTATTTGACAAGCCAGGTTGTCAGACAAGTTACCGTGGTGTCTGAGTTATCTGCAAAGAGCTTGAATGAAGATTGTAGTTTATGCTGCCCAAGAGCTACTTGGTGAAGTGTTTGGGATAGAACACCAAAGGAATAGGTTGAGATAACTCATGTGGCAGAATCAAGTTCCATAAAGAAGCACTAAAATGGATTTCACATGAAGTATCATTTAGCAAAGGTGAGAAGAGCTCCAGCAACAACAGACAAAACAAGGAAATTCCTTACTTTTATGTACTTTTAGAAGTGAGGGGTGTCTGACTAGTATGGCCTTATTACAAGATGAGCATGCCTTGATACTACCATGTGCTGTGAACTTAGCAAAAGTACTAGATTATGGCCTTACTACAAGATGAGCATGCCTTGATACTACCATGTGCTGTGAACTTAGCAAAAGTACTAGATAGGATATCAGGTCGTCATGGGCATGGGTGGCAGGACTCTAATCCTCTTGCCCCCTCACCTCAGAGCTTCTGGGTTCTCACAGCCACAGCTGGAGGAGCAACAAAGGGGTCTGACTAATTCCCTTACTGCCACATCATCTGTGATCTTCAAGAAGCGCCCTTGGTTTATCTCTTACTCGTTTCTCCCCCTTCTTTGAGGTGGTCTGCTTGTTTTGAGATGGGATCTTAAGATGTAGCCCTGGCTGACTTAAAATTATGGCAGTCTTGCTGATCCCTGGGCCTCAGCTTCCCAAGCACTGAGATTACAGGCATAAGCTACTGTACTCTAGTTTGCTTGCTCTTGAGACAAGACCTTGGAATCTAGCCCAGGACTTGAACTCATCACCCCTCTGCCTCAACCTCCTGCATGCATGTATTGCTAGATGTATCTCACAGACACTTCACTATGAAATAAATTGGTTTTAACATGAAAGTTATCTTTGAGGGGTAGGGTAGAGAGGATTTTGAAATGCGGTAGGTAGCCATGGCTGGCTTCAAATAGACACTGTAACTTAAGATGACCTGTATTTCTGGTCGCTCACCAGGTCCAGCTTAAGGTGTTACATCTCCTGCTAGTGTGTTTTAGCAGGAGAGAACTAAGGAGCAAAAATAACCAAGTTCATGAACTACCTAAACAAAAATGACTCAGCAAATTAAATCAAGTACTATCTAACATTATAGAAACAAATTTCCAGAAAGTAAGTTTAGGGTTCAGTTTATATCAGTAGTGCAGGCTTTTTTTTTCTTCTTTCTTTTTTCTTTTCTTAAAGAAACATTAAACTAACATCTGTATCAAACAGTTAGTAGCCAAGCCAGTCCTTTAGTCCCAGCACTTGGAAGATAGAGGCAGGCAGATGTCTTGAGTTTGAAGCCAGCCTGGTCTACAAATGGAGTTCCAGGACAGCTGCACAGAGAAACCTTGTCTTAAAATACAAAACAAAAAAGAAAGCAGTTAGTAGACAGTCACAGTGGTGTGTGCCTGTAAACCTTACACACACTAAGCCAGTGTTCTCCCACTGAGTCACACCCCAACTCTGTTAGCTTCCGTTTATTTCGTGTTAGTGTTACAAGAATTTTTGTGAAATTCTCATTCTCTATTAGCTTCCGTTTATTTCGTGTTAGTGTTATAAGAATTTTTGTGAAATTCTCATTAACAGCTATTTTGCTGGAAGAAATGTTTTCAGTGCATGTATGGTTGATTTTTGTAGATTATTGGGAACAGGAGAGCATCATACCTGATTTAAGGAGATCATGTAACTGGGGGAAGAAACTGTGATAAGCCAATAAGTGAAAATTTCAGCCTAAATCTAATTATTTTAAAATGCAAATGAAAACATGTCTATAGTCATTTGTGCTGATCCATGCCTGTAATCACAACACAAGAAAGGCTGAGGCAGGAGAGTTGCGCAGAGTTATGAGCTTGAGGACAGCCTGAGCAGCACCTTTTCTTAAAACAAAAACTTTAGGCCAGTTGAGAAGTTTCAGCCGTAAATGCACTTACTGCCGATGACTTGAGTGGATCCTACCTGATGGAAGGAGAGAACCAACTCCCCCACCTTGTCCTCTGACCTTCACATACCCATGACACACATATGCTCCCATAGTAAATAAATAAATCAATAGAATAAAAGATTATAATCTCAGAAAAGATTAAAATATTGATGGTAAGAAGATGACAGAAATATGTACTAATATTGGGAATTTAAATTGCTGTATCATTTCAATATTTTAGGTATGTGGTATGCATGTGTAGATGACAGCAAGATCTGGTCCTCCTTACTTGCCTTATCTTTAAAGACAGAATCTTACAAAACTTGGAGCTCCCTGATTCCCTGAGCTGGCTAGCCATCAAGCCCCATGGATCTGTCAGGATCTTCATGTCTTCTCCTTGGCACTGGGATTTCAGATGTACATCACTGCACCCAGGTTTTTATGTGGGTGCTAGGGGTCTGAACTCAGTTTTTTTGTTTTAGGTTTGTTTTGTTTTTTAGTGTTTATAAGTGTTTTGCCTGCATGTATGTCTGTGGACCACTTGTGTACCCTGGTGTCTAGGAAGCTAGAGGAGGGTGTTGGATCCCAGGAACTAGAGTTACAGGTGGTTGTGAGCTGCCATGTGGGTGCTGGGAATTGAACCAGGGTTCTCTGAAAGAGCAGTAAGCTCTCTTAACTACTAATCCATCTCTCTAGGCTCAGGAACAGAGGTAGAAAAGCTGAAATGGCATTCCATATTGATTGGGTCCTGTCCTTGAATGAATGTTTATGCTGTGTATTGTGCAGCAGTTAATAAAGCTGCAGCGGGAGGCAGAGCACCTCTGATAGAATGATGATCTGTAAACTAACTTGCTGAGTGAAGCTCTGGGTATTCTTTTTATGTGCAATCCATGCAACCATTCCTAATGCCAGTTCCAGGAAATCTGACACCCTCTTCTGAACTCCAAGGGCACAAGGCCTATGTGTGGTATACAGACATATTTGCAAGCAAAGCACTCATAGACATAAAAATGCAAAGAAAAATATTAAATTTTATTACATTTATGTTTTTATTTACAGTCAAGTAGAAGGTGGGTGTCTGTGTTTATCTCCTGTTCCCTTTTTCTTCAGTCAGTGATCCTCTGCCTGGGGAACGGTACCCCCCCACATTAAGATGAGTATTCCCACATTAGCTAATGTGATAAAGATAATTCAGTTCGTCAGGCAGTGATGGCGCACACTGTTAAAATATAAACAAATTGTGTGTGCATATTCGAGAAGATAGAAACTTGATCCACAACCAGATAAAAAGCAGTCAATAAAAACCATCTCTCAGGTGGAGGTATAACTCTGTCTAGGGCTCGGGTTTGATTCTCAATAGACACAGGAGTGCACACATAGACACACACACCACATGCTCACACACCCAAAATCTGCCTCTCTCAGTATTTTCAGACATTAGATCTAGCAGACTTGTAAACAGCTATTCAAAAGAGGAAAGCCAAAGATCTGAAACTGCTTAAAAGACTACCTGTAATCTCAGCATTGGAAAGATGGAAGCAGGACAAGGAGTTGGCTAATGGCAGACTCAGCTGCATGAGACTCTGTCTCAACACACACAAACACACACACACCACCACCACCACCACCACCAAAAACAGTCGTTATGGTAGTTCACATCTGTAATTTCAATACTCAGAGGTTAAGGCATGAAGAAGATTGGTATGAGTGCTAGGTTAGCCTGGGCTACAGAATGAGACCCTATCTTAAAATAAAAACAAAAACAAAACAAAACAAAAAAAGTCAGCTCCCTATGAAACTACACAGGCCATCAAGGGTAGATGTATATATGTGGTACAATGGTAGAGTCAATAGGTTATGCTCAGGTGAAACAAATGGAGCTAGACACAGCATTGGTAGCTAAAAAGCGATAATTCTTTGCTGCACATGCTTAAAATATAGAAAATAACATTGAACTTAAGGTCTTAGAGTATATTCTCTAATCACTGAACATACCCAAATGTGTGATAGTAAATATTAAGTGTAAATTTGACAGAATCCAGAATCACCTAGGAGGTAGGTCTCCAGGCATGCCTTGGAGAATTGAATCATCCTATTTATTTATTTGTTTGTTTGTTTGTTTGTTTATTTTGAGGCAGGGTCTCTGTGTGTAGGCCTGGTTGTCCTGGAACTTGCTGTGTACTCCATGCTGGCCTCGAACTCGAGAGATCTGCCTGCCTCTGCCTCCCCAGTGCTGGGATTAGAATGTGCCACTAGTCCATTGAGACTTTGACTTCATATTCCTCTTTTAGCCACCTTCCAAGAAGCTGAAATTACAGGTTTGTACAACCAGCCCCAGCAAAAACAAGAGATTTCTGAATCTTGACTTTTCTTATCTGTAAAATGAGCTCCATGCTCACCTCTCGTCTTGGGAGCACAAATGAACTGATGTGTGTGGCAGAAGACAGTAAGCAGAGACGTGCTATATTAGTAAGATGTGCTGAGTTTTTAGTGCTCTAGGGAAGGGTGCAGCTTGGAGCCAGGTGTGATGTTCAGCTTGTAATCCTAGCACACTGTGATGCTAGGGCATGAAGATTGCTGGGAGTTAGAGGGCAATTCTGTTCTGAGCAGGGGCAGAACTTAACTGTTGAAAGTTTTATCACCACCGGGCAGTGGTGGTGCACACACCTTTAATCCCAGCACCCAGGAGGCAGAGGCAGGCGGATCTCTGAGTTCAAGGCCAGCCTGGTCTACAGAGTGAGTTCCAGGACTGTTACACAGAGAAACCCTGTCTTGAAAAGTCAAAAAGAAAGAAAGAAAATTTGATCACTCATGAAGTTTTGGGGTTTTCCTTGCCAGTTTCTCTAATGGCTTTATAGTACAGAGCAATGTCACTGTTTCCCCTAAATTCTCTGTGCTCACACTAAGTAAAAGCTTGGTAAGATTTCTTGGTTCCAATTTCTGCAAAAATAGAATTCAAGAGCAGATGTTACCTGTGAGGCTTCTCTAGAACATATTAAAGGGAATTGTGGAGGTGGGTGAGAGGGCTCCTGTACACATGGGAAACTTCTATTCATAAAACAAGACCTGGGAAGATTGTACCTGAGTGCTACTACTGTATGAGCATGAGAGACTCCCGGTGCCAACCTGTCGATGACATCTGTCCTTGAGTTTCAGGAACATCACAGGGTTCATGGACTGTCCTTTGAAGAAAGTGTGCTCAAGCCACAGAATAAACCCCTGTCTTTGTTTTGGGATCAAGTCCATCTCTTGGCACAGCTGGGAGATAGTTTGGCTTTCTCCTCCAAGTGCTGTTTTTAGTTGTTTCCATAGAGACAGTCAACGTGGTATTGATAATTGCATTAATCCTCCCTCAGTTTACACCATCAGTGGAGCAGGTAACGGTGACTCTTTCCACTGTGCTGCAAAGTAGGTCTTTGGGTTACAATTTATCAGCCAGAATAGAGTAATTGACCTTATAATGACCTCATAAGTATATTCCAGAGCTCTTGTCTTTGGCAGTTTAACTTTTTGTTCTCCTAGTTAGAAAGAACTGGTAAAAACTTTTCAGGCTGACCTCGATTGTCTATCCCTTTGTAGACATGTTAAGGCTCTCATCTTTGCCCATTGAAATTGAATGTTAAATTTACCAAGGAATGAGTGGTCTCCTGTGTCTTTCTCCCTCTCTGTTCAAGAGTCTCATCTGGTTGGCTGCTTAATCTGAACCTGTAGAACCACCCTTAGGAGTTGCCTCTGGAGAACGGACGTGAAAGGAGGTTGAGATTAGAGTTAAAACGAGGAAACTAAACCGGGCGGTGGTGGCGCACGCCTTTAATCCCAGCACTCGGGAGGCAGAGGCAGGCGGATCTCTGAGTTCGAGGCCAGCCTGGGCTACCAAGTGAGTTCCAGGAAAGGCGCAAAGCTACACAGAGAAACCCTGTCTCGAAAAAACAAAAAACAAACAAACAAAAAAAAAAAAAAAACACGAGGAAACTGAAAGACCCTAAAAGCTGGACGGAAGCTGACAGATTTCTGCATTAAAATGACTTATCTACATTTCTTCGGGGGTTTTCGTGGCTTCAGCATCCAACCTGCATTCCTGTTTGCAGGCTTCTCTTAGGTTGCCATCAAGTTGAGTGGCTACAGCCTGTGTCTATATTGCCCTTCCTAATAAGCGAGGCAGGGAACCTGTGTATGGCTTATTGGATACTTCCGATCAAGACCTTGAATCTGATCAAGTGAGGCAAAGACAGGAGGTAACTAAAACTTTCTGTTTTCTGCTCTGACAGCCTGTCTTGGCTAGACTCAGCATTTTCTGCCTTGGTCATCAGGAGAGTCGCTTTGCGCTCTGTCTCTTTGGCCTGTACTTGAAGCTAATATTTGAGTTCCTGGGATCGTTCCATAAATCTACTCCCTAATATATTTTGCTTAAGATTGTGTTTTTCTGGTGTTCTAAACCTGTGGCCAGTGCACTAGAGAACGTTACAATCTAATCATCTCTCGTGAGTATTGGGAAAATAGGATCTTAGTGTTGCAGTTTTTTTCTTTTATCATCACTGCCACCCATTTAGCTGCATACTCTGGGAACATGTGGTTTCCTATGGGAAAGGGGTGTGTTTGCTTTTTTACTTTTGGTGCTGGCAGTTAGATCCGGAGCCTCAAGTGTGCTAGGCAAATGCTCTGCTACTGGCATGCTGGATCCCGAAATGAATTACTGGTGTACACATACTGATATTTGGGTCTGGTGCACAGCAGCTGCCATAAAGAGTGGTGTCAGTTTGCACCTACCTTTTAGCATCCTTACGAGATTCAAGTGTTCTGTTTCATCCAGCATCTAACAATACATGACCTCAGTAATACATTAACAGGTCTTCTCCAAAGAAGTAAGATTTTTATCTTATTTTCTAATCTTTTTATCAAGACAGGGTTTCCCTCTTTAGCCCTGGCTGTCCTGGAACTTGCTCTGTAGACCAGGCAAGTCTCCAACTTGGGGATCTGCCTGCCTCTGCCTCCAAGGTGCTGGTGTTAAAGGTGTGTGCCGCTGCTGCCACCACCAGGAATGGCTCCTAATCTTGAGAGTACCAGTTATTTAGGTTTTAAGGTTCTTTTGTACGTGAAATAGCTTGCTTCCATTATTCTTTCCCTTTGAAGTTTTTATTTAATCAGGTTTCAGGATTAAACCAAGAGATGGGAGAGGGTTTCTGTGTGTGGCTCTTATTTGTTTGCTTGCTTGCTTTTGGAGGTGGGGTTGGACAGAACACTGTCCAGAGGTGGGAAACAGGCCTCCAGGTGGTTCTTCCAGTTGGCCTTGGAGCAACCACAGTGTCAGGTTGTCCCTTGAAGGAAGCAGATACAGCATGTCCCATCTTTGCTCTGCTGCAGGCCAGCATTTGTTCTGCCTTTGTGGTTGATAAATGTGAAGTGAAGCCATCTGTATAAGTTGCTGAAGTTATTAGAGGCCAAGAGGAGAGACACTCAAGTTTAAGTTGACTTTTGACACAGGGTCTCAATTATGACCCAGGCTAGCCTCAGTTTCTCATCATCCTCCTGCCTCAGCCTCCTGAATGCTGGGATTTCCAAATGAGCCACACTTCATTTATAAATTGTGAGAAACTGTGTAATTATTTGATCTCTTTCAGAAAAGAAGAGAAGAGAGTGCCAAACTGAAGGAGGAGGGGAATGAACAGTTTAAGAGAGGAGGTGAGGTCTGCACTGTGCTGGGGTCTGCTCGTCGACCCTTGTCCTGTCTCAGTCCAGACACCGGAACAGTAGCCAAGGCTCTTGCACCACATGATCTTTCTTTTCTGTGATTTAGCTTTTAATCCGGAAATCGGGGAAAGCACTGTAGCTCCTGCTTTGGAAAACCCTAACCTTAATGTATTGCTGTAAAAGCAGCGTCCCAGTCCCCATTTGCTATCTTCCAGCAAGAGGGAATTGATGACGTTTTTGTCATTGTTGTATTCGTTTGTTTGTGTAGTTTTCCTTTCTGGTCTTTTGTTTGGTTGGTTGGTTTTGGTTTTTCTCTTGAGACAAGACCACACTCGCCAGGCCAGGCCAGGCTGTGATACTCCTCCCTGGCCCTCCCAAGAACTGAGCTTGTAAACATTGCCACCATACCCACCTTTTTCCTTCCTTTCTTTCATGTGCCTTGTTCTCTGGTTGTTGGTTAGATTTTAATTCTTGTAACCAAATATCTGAGACAGGCTAACTTCATAAAGGAAACCAGATTATTTAGCTCACAGTTTTGGAGGCTAAAAGTCAAAAACCACAGTGGCTGCTTTGGTGAGGGTCCCATGCCGGCTGGCAGGAATGTGTGCAAGAGGAAGAGCTAACATCTCAAAGCTCACAGGAAGTGAGGGAGAGGGCTGGGGTGAGGCTCAGGCTTTGTAGCAACTTACTGTCCTGCAAACTCACCGCAGACCACTACACCTGTTTCCCCTCTTGGGGCAGCAGCACCACTCACCTAAGGACCTGCCAGTGGACCTTATTTTGGCAGAAATGCATGAAACATTGGAGGATTGAGCTACATTAAAACCGAGCTGTGCTCTTTATTTCTTTCCATCTTCTGTGTTTGTTTCAGAATACTTTAGGAGTTCATTCCAGTAACATACTGTGTTATGCAGTCTGTCACATTTTCAAAGTGCACATGCCTAAGAAATGGAGGGCTCTCAAGTTTTCCTCTCATGGTTTTTAGGTTAGGTGTTCTTGGTTTTTTTTTTTTTCTTATGATTTCCTTTTTTTTTTCCCTTGAGAAAAGGTTTTGCTATCTAACCTTGGCTGGGCTAGAACTAATTATGCAAACCAGGCTGGCCTTGAACTCTCAGTGATCTACCTGTCTCTCCTGATATTAAAAGTGTGTGCCAGGGGCTGGAGAGATTGCCCAGTGGTTAAGAGCACTGACTGTTCTTCTACAGGACCCAGGTTCAATTCCCAGACCCACATGGCAGTTAACTATTACACCAAGATCTGACACCCTCATACAGACTTGCAGACAAAATACCAATGCAAATAAAAGTATGTGCCACCACACCAAGCTGGTTTACTTTTTGTTTATTTTGATTTTTTTTTAGACTGTAGCCCTGGTTGTCCTGAAACTCACTATGTAGACCAGGCTGGCCTTGAACTCACAGATCCACCTGCTTCTACCTCCCTTGTGCTGGGATTAAAGGCACACGCCACCATGCCTGGCCCTGGTTTACTTTTTTAGTTTCCTCCCTCCTACCCCCAGTGCTAGGGACTGGGCCAAGGCTGTACGTACACTGGTCAAACATTCCTCACTGAGCCGTGTCCCACACCTTAGAACTGTCTTCTGCACCTTGAATCATGGACCTTGAATTTTAGTCTTTCACCTATCCAGTTCCTTAAACCCCCTGGGAAATTCTTTTCTAGATTGCTGAACCAAATGAAAGCTGAGCAACTAGGGCGTGTGGCTGCTCTGAGCATTGAGGGCTCTTGACTGACAGCATGTTCAGCGGTTTACCGAACACATGCCTGGTGCCATTGGAAAGAGCAGGCACTATTTCTCTACAGAGAGAAGAAAGGGGGAGATGATGTTTAAAACCTAATAACCTAGGGCCGTCTTTTATTAGAAACTCTGGTCTTGTGAGTAGGAAACTGCACTGAGATCTGACAAAATAAAATCATAATGACTGTTCCATCTTATGGTATTATCCTCAGATTACATAGAAGCTGAGAGTTCTTACAGTCAAGCCCTTCAGAGGTGCCCATCCTGTTTCCAGAAAGATCGGTCTGTTCTGTTTTCAAATAGAGCTGCTGCAAGGATGAAACAGGTATGAGCTGTTGGCCCTTTTCCTCAGTGCATGATCCCCAGTGCTTGTTGGTTCATACATGATCTTCCAGTGCTCCATAGGGTCATACATGATCTTTCAGTGTCCCTAGGGTCGTTTCTTTCCAAAACTAGTGCAGGGCCTTCAAGTTGCTATTCTTTTTCTACCATGCATTTCCCTGGTGAAAAGTGTATAGAAAAATACTTAGAAAAACTTGGCTAAGGCTCACGTTAACATTCCTTATTAAAGTAGCAGGGTGAATACTTTGATGAGGCAGGCCGACAAGTTCCCACTAACGAGGGCAGGTTAGTGAAGCGGGGGCCAAGTAGTGCACATCCCAGAATAGCTGCAGGAATGCAAACATGGAGCCCAGAATAGTGCGACAGCCCAAGAGCTCAGCATGTCAGAAGCAACTGAAATGACAACCTTAAGCAGGATGACAGCAGTTATTCAGGAACTCCAAGTCTGCAAAAGAAGATATGCTGAACTAGCTTTTTCCACTTAAAGTAATAGTTCTTCCCATCTAAAGGCTTTCTCTTCATTCACAGGTGTTTTAAGCTTGTCAGTGTTAAGTTGCAGCTTAAGTTCTACAATTTCAATATACTGATACCCCTTACCAAAATATCTGACCATTTTAAAAATAAAATAGCTTTGTTGATGGGGGCAGGGGCAGGGACAAAACCAACCAGACAGTCTTCCTTTGTACCCCAGAGTAGCTTCAAACTCAAGATTCTCCTTCCTCAGACTAGGATAAAAGATGTACTCAAACACACCTGGTTTTATGTGAAGCTGGGACTGTAACCCAGACCATTTGTACATGTTTATACATTTACTGATTTCAGTATACAATGAAAGATTTTTCATAACATTGTACAGCCATCATGACTGTCTAGTTCTAGAACTTCCATGACTCTAAAAGAATACTTCACACTTAACAACCAGTCACTCAGCCATCCTAGAACACAGTTTAGATGCTGCTCTAGAATGTTCTGTAAAATATTCAATATTTGCTAATGTGGTCATTACAGTTGTAGAACAGTTATGTAAACCAACCTCTTTCCATGATACTGTACTACTAATTTGGACAAAAAACATTTAAAGTTGAAGACATGTGATGCAGCATTCAGTTCAGCCTGCTAGTAATTTACATGAGAAACTGAGCTTTATATTGGAAATAACATGTATTTTCATGTGATTTCCTTGAACAGCATTCTTTTTTAATATCTGTTTTTACTTTGTGTGTGTGGAGTGCTTGCATGTATGCCATATGCATGCCTGATGCTCTCAGAGGTTAGAAGAGGGTGTCTCATCTCCTGGAACTCTAATTACCGGCAGAGCTGCCATGTAGTGGTAACCAAACTCGGGTCCTCTGCAAGAACAGCAAGTGCTCTTATCTTCACCACTGAACTGTCTTTCCAAGACCACATTCTTTATCTTTATACTCAACCCCGATGATCAGATCATAGTAATGGGCACATGAGCCTTGAGATGAAACTTGAGCAATATAATATGTTAATGTCATCTTTCCTTACAGGACAAGAAGGAAATGGCCATCAATGACTGCAGCAAAGGTAAAACTTATGTTGACTAAAAAGAGCATTTCCTCAGCTAGACAGACAGGTAGTAAATATGAGGAAACATTTGAAGCTACCTTGGCAGCAGAGCTCAAGTGTGGAACGGAATTTACCTCCTGTAGCCTTCAAATTACCTGCCTTTGTGACTCATGAGGATCATGAAGATCTTAGTTGCTGAACTCACAACTCACAGCTGTTTAGATATCTACATGTATGCATCATAGGCTAGAATCTGCGTATAGGGATAATGTGCAGTTTTTTTTTTTCTTTCTGAGTTTGAATCACTTCACTTAATATTATACTTTCTAATTCCATTCATTTTCCTAAAATTATTCTTTACAGCTGAATAATAGTCCACTTTGTATATGTACCACATTTTTAATACCCATTTGTCCATTGATGGGCTTGTAACTTAGTTCTGTGTCTATGCTTTCATAAATAGAGAAGCATAGATACTGATGTGCCTGTCTCTATGGTAGGATATGGGGCTCTCTGGGTATATGCCTAGGAGTGGAGTAGCTGGGTTATGTGGTAGTTCTAGTTTTAATTTTTGGAGGAATCTCCAAACTGTGTTCCATAGTGGCTGTATTAATTCGCACCACCAGCAGCAATGAATGAGGGCTCTCCAAAGGTACTCAGGACCCTTTCTTGTGATAACAGTTTCTTTTCTTTTAGCGATTCAGTTAAACCCCAGCTACATCCGTGCAATACTGAGGAGAGCGGAGTTGTATGAGAAAACAGACAAACTAGATGAAGCACTGGAAGATTATAAATTGATAGTAGAAAAAGATCCATCGGTACATCAAGCAAGAGAAGCTTGTATGGTAAAACAAATTTTAAAGTATTTTCTTGGGCTGGGTATGGTGGTTCATGCCTTTAATCCAAACACTCAGGAGGCAGAGGCATGTGGGTCTTTGCGAGTTCAAAGCCAGCCTGGACTATATAGCAGTTAAAGGTCAGCCAGAGCTATGTAATAGAAACCCTGTGTCTCTCCTGCCCTCCCCCCAAAAATTTTTTTTCTGTTTCTTTTGCTTTGTACTCAGTGACTTTTTAGTCTTTTGGTTTACAACTAAATTCTATTTTTTTTTTTTTTTTTTTTTGGTTTTTCGAGACAGGGTTTCTCTGTGTAGCTTTGCGCCTTTCCTGGATCTCGCGCTGTAGACCAGGCTGGCCTCGAACTCACAGAGATCCGCCTGCCTCTGCCTCCCAAGTGCTGGGATTAAAGGCGTGCGCCACCACCGCCCGGCTAAATTCTATTTTTATGATTACCAAAATATATGGGAGATGGATCTTTGTGATGGCTACTTACTCACTGGGACCATGTACCATTTGATGTCCACTCTGAAAGTGACATGAGCCAGCATGACAGCACACTCCTGGAATCCCAGCACGGGAGCAAAAGAAACATAGATTTGGGACTACCTGGACTGTATAGAAAGACATTATCTCAACAAATTAAATAACAGAATAAGTGGCGTGTGTAAGCTTTTTTGTTACATCAGGGATATTTTGTTCCCTATAGTTACACAGTTTAGTGAGTGCATCTTCTTAAATTTTATTTAGTGTGTATGAGTGTTTTGCCTGCATGTGAGTATGTGTACCACTTGGTGCTCAGTGCCTGTGGAGATCAAAGGAAAGCATCAGAGCCCCTAGAAATGGAGTTATTGGGTGATAATAAACTACCCTTTTGTGTTTGAGATAGTGTCTCACTCTAGCACAAGTTGACCTCAAACTCATCATCTTGCCACCCCTTATTTTGGGGTTTTTGAAACAAAGTTGTACTATGTAACTCTGGTTAGCTGGTAATTCTTTACATAAACCAGACTGGCCTCCAACTCTCAGTGATCCTCCTGCTTATGTCTCACAAGGATTGGGGTTACAGGTGTGTGCACCAGCTGGCTTATCACCAACTTTTATTGGGGTCTTCCTTTGCTCTAGACACTGTTAGGACTGAGAATGTGATGAGACCACTCAGTAGTTAAAGGTGCTTGCTGCCAAGCCTGGTGCCCTGAGATAAACTCTAGAGAAGGATCCCTAGAACCCACATATGACTCTAGAAAGTTGTTTTTCTGATACACACACACACACACACACACACACACAATTTTAAAAGGACCGAGAGCTAAAGAGATCCCTAGGTGGTTATGGTACTTCCTGTTCTTTCAGAGGACCCAGTTCAGTTCCCAGAACCCATGGCAGGTGGCTGCCAACCACTTATAACTCCAGCTAGAGGATCTCACACTCTCTTTTGGCCTCCTGGCATAGACACATACACATGAAAATAAATCTTTATTATTTTTTAAGAGAACTGAGAACATGGGAGATGAGTGGGAGTGAGGCTTATGAAAATGGACTCATTCATTCTATTATTAAGCTACTGCTCTTATTTACCAACATATGAGAAAATGGGGAAAGGGTAATTAAAAGTGAATATGGTCAAAGTACTTTAAAATACAATCCATTAGTTTTTCTAACTAACCTACCCTAATAAAACATTCCCAGTGTTCTGGCACACACACTGGCCTGTGGGCTTACAAGTTGGGAGTCTGAGGCAGGAAGAATGCCATAAATTCAAGTCCAGCCTTGAGCAACACCTTGTCTCAAAAGAAAATTCTTAAAGAATGAACTGAGGGGCTGGAGAGATGGCTCAGAGGTTAAGAACACTGGCTCTTCTTCCAGAGGTCCTGAGTTCAATTCCCAGCACCCACATGGTGGCTCACAACCATCTGTATTGAGATCTGGCGCCCTCTTCTGGCCTGCAGGCATACATGCAAACAGAACACGGTATACACAATAAATAAATACATCTTAAAAAAAAAAAAAAAAAACAGACCAGACTTCCTCTCTTGTAGTCATTTGCAACAGCAGTGCTTTTTTTTTTCTTTAACTTACTCTTGTTTTTACATCATATTTTTAAACACTTCTCAGATTTAAGTAAGAATTTTTTACCGAACACTTATTTCTCCTTTTTTCCTCAGAGATTACCTAAGCAAATTGAAGAACGGAATGAAAGATTAAAAGAAGAGATGTTAGGTAAGTTTGCTTCCTTTCCTTTTTCTTGATCATAACAGCTAGGAGAACTTGGGTAGGTTCATTAGTGGTTTTTTTTTTGTTTTTTTGTTTTTGTTTTTTTTTGGTTTTTTCGAGACAGGGTTTCTCTGTGTAGCTTTGCGCCTTTCCTGGAACTCGCTTTGGAGACCAGGCTGGCCTCGAACTCACAAAGATCCACCTGGCTCTGCCTCCCAGTGCTGGGATTAAAGGCGTGCGCCACCACCGCCCGGCTTCATCAGTGTTTTTATTGGCTTAGAGAACACGGGTGTTCTCTGAGGTGTGTGCTCATATGTGCATGTATATTATTGAGCCGTGTGTGTGTGTGTGTGTGTGTGTGTGTGTGTGTATGTGTGTGTGCGCGCGCGCATACGCACTCTTTTACAGCAATACTAGGAATGAGGCCCTGCTCAACTGTTTTTTATTTCAGGAAGTGCAATATGGCTTTTGAGAAGGGATCAGCTTTTTCAGGAACAAAACTTCTTCCAAATTTCTTCCTTGTCTTTCATGTTATAATTTCATAAAACAGTTGAATTCTCCATTGCATAATCTCCCCTTAAGGTTTTAAGTTCATTTAATATGTAGTCATTACAGCCAGTAGTGTCAGAATAAAGGGGTTTTTGTTTGAAAATACACTAAATATCCCTTTAGTGCTTGAGAAGACATGAGAAGTATGTGAAATAAATACTAAGGGAGAGGCTGAGGAGTGCTCAGAGACCCTGAGTTCTGAGCCCCACTACCCATATGTAATCCTAACAATGGGGAGACAGAGACAGGGGTCCCTTGACCTCGACGGCCAGCTGCTCTTTCTGAATTAGAGAGCTTCAGGCTCACTGAGAGACCGTGTCTGAAAAAGTAGACAGGGGTAGGGGATACTCAGGGTTGACCTCTGGTCTCTGCTTGCACACCTGTGCACACGCACACACTAAAGTGGGGCAAGGGTGGACTCATTTATCCCGTTGTTTAGTTACTTCTCATATTTGACAGAAACTGTCCCAGCTGGAATCAAAGCCTCTTTACTAAAGACCTGGGGGTTTCTAGACCAACCTTGCAATGTCTGTTTAACCTTGCTCATGCAGCCTGCTCAAGAGCTGCCACATCTTCCTTATGAATAACGTTCTGAATCTTTGATGTGCATTGCAAGGGAATAGGCCTAAAAGAAAATATAAAATACATTAGTTTAGCTCTATATGGCTTATCATCGATATCTAGAGAATTCAAACATTCCAGTAGATCACTCAGGTAGGTGAATTAATGGACTTTTTGCACTTTTTTTGGTTTTTTGAGACAGGGTTTCTCTATGTAACAGCCCTGGCTGTCCTGAAATTCACTTTGTAGACCAATAGCCTTTAACTCACAGAGGTCCACCTGCCTCTGCCTCCCAAGCATTGGGATTAAAGGGTGTGCCACCACTGCTCAGCTGACTTTTTCCACTCTTAACCTCCTTTTGCCCATGAAATTTTTACATGATCCTGTGCATACAGGTATGTATATATCAAACATTCATTGATAACAAATCATGAACTTCATTTAAAATAACTCTTTAAGGGGCAAGAGAGATGGCTCAGCAATGAAGAGCATTTATTGCTCTTGCAAAGAGCCAGGCCTGGCTCTCAGAACCCACATGTCAGCTCACAACCATCTGTAATTCCAACTTCAGAGGATCCACACTTCTTCTGACCTCCTCAGACTTCTCCATGCACATGGTGCATATACATACACTCAGACACACATACATATAAAATAAAATTAATATTCAAAAATTATTAGTCTTTAACATAATTTACCATGGTTTTTTTTCTTTTTTTAAAACTTTAATTATTAAGAAATTTTCTATTCATTTTATATACCAACCACAGATTCCCTCCTCCTCTCTTTTCCCACCCTCTCAGCCACCCCCCCCCCCCCCCACCCCCCCCCCACCCCCCCCCCACCCCCCACCCCCCCCCGCAAGCCACCCCCCATTCTCACCTCTTAAATACAGGAGCAGATTTGCATGGTAATGAGAAGTTATTTTTGCATGATTAAATCTAGGTAGAATATCTGATGCTGTAGGACATAGAGTTTATTTGTTGTTTTCAGAGTTGCTTAATATTTTGGTTTTATAATTATCAATTCTGAGAGTGCCACTTGACATAAATACATGCTGCAAAGTGGCAGAAGTATATTTAGGGCCATTTGGGAAATTCTACCCTAATATCAAACCAAAAATCACATAATTTTTTTAAAATGAAAATCAAGTCAACAATACAGTTTTTAAAACCAAACATTCTAATACAACAAAATCCAAAGATACACTAAACCTGCAGAGGAGTGATGGTAGGAAAATTGTCTTTTCCAGTAATTAACCATTGTCTTAGAAAACAGAAAGTGGGGCTGGAGAGATGGCCCAGTGGTTAAGAGCACTAGCTGTTCTTCTAGAAGACGGGTTTAATATCCAGCAACACATGGTGGCTCACACTGTCTGTAATGAGATCTGGTGCCCTCTTCTGGCCTGCAGGAACACATGCAGACAGAGCATTGTATACATCATAAATTAATAAATCATTAAAAAAAGAAGGAAGGAAGGAAAGAAAGCGAGCAAGCGAGCAAGCTTTCATCTGTCCAGTAAACTACTGCAGTTCCTAACATACAGTAGTCTTGAATCTGAGTCTGTTCAGGCACTGTGCACACATAATCTAAAACAAATAAATAAAAGTGAAACTGGTCAGACGTTTTCGGGATGCCTGAAGCTCATCTGTAGGAGAGCAAGGGTAAATGCCTAGCATTACTGCCCAGCTTTAGGTAGCTGCTTGGTGAGCAAGGCTGTCATACCTCATAGGAGTGCTTGCTTCCAGGTTGCTTTGAGTGCAGGATTGCATGATGTGAGCCACGCTTGGCACCTTACTGGGAGGGTAAGAAAGAGGTTTGTACTTAGTGGCCAGACAATGATGCTAATGTAAGTCTCAGAACTATCTGATACAAATAGACATTTGTTATCATTTGCTGTTCCAGCCAGGAAACCTTTCAGACAAGTAGAGTTGTGAAAACGCTGCGCTAGTCATTCTTCCAGAATCTCATAGAGTCATTCATTACCTGTGGTAATGGGCTCCTCGGCTGGTTTTCACACCAGGGGAACTGTTCAATCTGCTGTATCCCCTTGGTACTAGAGATGGGAGGTTACAGTTAGTTTTTCATCAGTGTCTCAAGATTTTAATAACTAACTGCAAAAGGTAGTTGCCTTTGGGGACTGTTTCTCAAAATGTAATACACAGACCATCGTCCTGGAGAGTGGCCAAAATGCTCAGTCCCCTCCAGGCATACTGAAGTGAAATTGGAGTGGAGCCCAGCAATCCAAGTTTTGACAGCTCATGTTTAGTGATCCCTGCTTGGGAATAGGACTGCACAGTCGGGAGGGGAGATGTGCTAGAGGCAGCTCAGGTGAAGCCTACGGGCCAGAGTAGGATGTGGCCATACCACAGAAGTGCCAGAAATTTGACTCAGCTGAGAGGCATCTCCTGAACAGCAGCTGGTCAGTCACTAGGTTTCATCTCTTCCCTCTTTGTGCTGTAGCCACAGCAAAGAAAAGCATTCCTGTTTATGCTGGGGTAAACTGCCTCACACAGTCAGGCTCTTCAAAGGGATGTTTACAGAATGAATCACTTGGGATGTTGTGATAGAATGTTGCTTTGAGTCAGAGAAACTAAGACTAGTCAGCTGGATCTCTAGTACTAAACAGCCTTGTCAGTACAAGCAGGTTTGAACTCTTCACTGCCATAAGATCCTAGTACAATAGTTTCTAACTTACAAGGGACATGTTGGCATGTTCAGGTTGGAGGTGCCAAGTTTGCTACAGAAGGGAATAAGGAAATCTTAAGGAAATCCAAGGTAAGAGAGAATAGCATTAGCAGCCAGGGACAAGTATGGCAGATGGCCTTGGGGACGAGGAGGCTGCTTTTAGCCTCTGAATATTGACAGTGGTCTAAATAGCAACAGGAAAGTATGTGTGATTGGGTGTATTAAACAGTCTTCATGGAAGTGGCTGCTTCTCTGCCACCATCACGGACAGGAAAAAGTGACTTTTTCAGACACTAAAAACTGGAGTCCACCATGTATGTTGTGTTCCTTGGAGTCACCCTGCTGGGTTCTAGCTTCAGACTCTTCACCAAATATCATAGAGCTGTTTGTTCCATGAATAAATTAGCTTCCAGAGCACCCTTAAGCTTTCCTCTTTGGGTCACTTTGCCACCAGAAGTGTCAAACTTTGGAACTGTTTTCAAGCTGTCAGTGGACTCCTGTGGTCTAACAGCCACTGGCCACAAGGCCTGGCTCAGAACTGGAATACAGAATGTAGCTTCCCATCTTCTTCCCCACTCATTGGATGCATGACTAACCGTCTCTGCATATGTCTTACCTTCCACCAAATTCCTTAGTCGCTGGGTAGACCACATTGTGCACATTTTCACTTCGTCTGTTCTACAGACGGAGCTGCATACATGTACATTGCACATGTTAAGTGAATTAATCCATCAGAAGGCCCTGTTCTGTTCTGTGTCTCTACCTGTCAGATCAAGAGGGTCTTCCACTGCAGGTCAGCAAAGCCACCAGGAGCCTGAGTAGCCTCCACCTGCTCTATCCTTACATGCCTAAGCAGCCCATAGGTGGGCTGGCATTGGTTTTCGCATGCTGATAGATTTTAGTTTCCTCTGCATTTGGAGAAGCATGGGGTTCAAAGGCCCTCATGCAGGCAGGTCCTTCGGTCAGCTGGGCAAAATGAGTACCTAGAGAAGATTGAATACTTCACTCTTAGCTTGGGATAGTCCTTGTGCACTCAAAGAACACATTTCCTTCAGTCCAAACCAGCCTGAAAACAAATCATTGGTGCTAAGAACACTGCACTGTGGAGCATGGTGGCATGCCATTGGCTCACTTTATAGCCCAGGCTAGCTTGAACTCATGGCAGTTCTTCTGCGTCAGCCTTCTTAGTGCTGGAATTACAGGCATGTACCGTAACACCTGTCCCACTAGTGACCTTTTGTTGTGTTAAGGTGGCTTTTTTTTCTCCTTGTCGCTTTAACAGCTTCAGAATGGGCTGCTGGAGTTCTGGGGGGCTGTTGGTGGTTCAGGTTTCCCTGAGGAGACGTGGCTTGATTTTTGTATGCTGTGGTGTCCCTACCCAAACATCTGTCTCTATGGCTGCACTCCTCATTTTCTGGCTGCTTGGGGGTGTAGGTACCCAAGGTTTGTGTCAGCGATGCTCAAAGATAGCAGCAGTGAGCATGTGTGCTCCAGATTTCAGTTTGAGACACCTGCAAGACAGTGATCATCCTAGGTTCTGGGAGCTGTCTCCAAGAATGGATTAACTCTTCTTCAAACATGTTAAGTCTCTGTGGACCGGCTCTGCAGATGAAGTTCAGAAGTTCCCACTGTGAAGAGACTTCACAAGTTCCTCACATGGTCTTCACTCTGGTTGGGTCCTCTGGGTAGAGAAGCATGTAGCTCTGAGGACTAAGCTGTCTCTCCCCATCTGCCCTCACCCTTATCTCCATGGAAACAGACCTGGAAATTGTTACTACCATTTAGAAGGCATTGACGCTTTATGTTCTTCCATCCCAGTCAGGAGTTTCCAAACACTCATGGTTTTAAAAATTCTATCCACTACTCTATAAATCCCCAAGATCTCCTGGAAGTTCCATCTTAACACACAAGCTCCATGGGCCTCTTCTGTCTTAGAGCAGCATAAGAATCCTTATTTATGGTACATCTTTATTACCTAAGTGATAAATGAGTGAAGTGTGTAAAGCTGGGGCAGTAGACACTGAACTATTGAGGTTGATGGGGCTATGCAAATCAACAGATCTAATTACCCCCAACCCCCCAAGAAATACTAGGAGCCTTATGACGGCTGAGTAGGAGGCTAAGAGTGTGCTTGGAAATGCGGAAGGCTCAGTAGAAATGTGCCATGTTGGATTGAATTCAGCAGATGGCTATTGCCATTTTTCCTGAGAGCAGGTAGGTGAGTTTGGGGGCTGCTGTCCTCACAGCCTGGAAGGCCAGGCTTGGCCAGCACCTTCACCCAGCACTCAGGATGGAAGTCCCTGTCCTTTGGTAATTCTAGCCAGCTTGACAGGAGCCTGAAGGACCTGGAGCTCCAGTGTCACTCAGGCAGTGGAGTGATAGCATCTCTGAGAAAAGGCTCCCACACAGTGTCAGGTTACTGAAAGCAAGCATAGCTATACCTTGTGACAAAGGCCAAGTCAACTGATAGCTTCCTGCTTGTTTGTTCCAGCATTCATCTGAGTTGTTTTTATATTGCAGGTAAACTAAAAGATCTTGGCAACTTGGTTCTGCGACCTTTTGGGCTCTCTACGGAAAATTTCCAGATCAAGCAGGATTCTTCTACTGGCTCCTACTCCATCAATTTTGTTCAAAATCCCAATAATAATAGATAACAGAAATAACAGTAGCCATAAAGGCCGACTGGGAGGCCAGGAACTGTTCACAAGGGGCAAGCCCCTGCAGGTGTTTAATGTTTAAAAGCATCCTATCTAAGAAAGGCTGTGTAGTAGAGCCCGAGCCACCTTCCTGCTCTTGTTTTAGGATCAGGGTGGAATGTGCCTCCTGATGTAATGAGCCTCATTAATTTCCATTTTAAGGTGGTGTCTGTGCAGCTGCTCTCCCTGGTTTTGGCTGGTGGTTTTTGGTTTTTTTGTTTGGTTTTTTTTTTTTTTTTTTTTTTTTGGTCTGGGAGAAGCCTGCTTGTCAAGGCTGACCTCTCAGAGCCACATAGATGTGCTGGCCAGCAAAAGCCTCTCCCTAACCATGCAAGCTTGTCAGTTGGATGATAACCATATATGCTGGACACGGTCCCCTCCTGCTGCCCCTCCCTGCTCATCCTCTTTCAGAGACTGCACTGTAGGGGTTTCAGCATTCCTGAGTTCCTCTGTGTTAATAAAAGCTTTCTGTGACAGTCGGGGGCTACAGTGTTAATTTTGTTCCCATAACAGCAGCTGAAGCAGATTCTATGACATTTGGAACCAATTCTGGTTTCAGTCAAGGTCAGTGATTCTGAACCCACAAGTCTAGTGAAGGTTTTTGCTGTTTGACTCTATCGTGAATAAATGACCTAATGTGCCAGAATTCAGAAATCCTGCCTCAAAGCCATCTGGGGTAACCTTCAGCTTTGTAAGGTTATGAAATTAGTGGTTCTGACCAAGCATCAGTGCTAAACTCAGCTTAAATAGCGTCACTGAGAATGGTATGTGTGTATCCAAACAGAACCTGTTCAGAATGCATGAAGGCAGAAGTTTCAAGGAGAGGTTTTGTTGTTGGTTTGGTTTTTTGTTTTGTTTTCCCTGGGCATTTGTTGATGCTAATGAGCTTTTAGTTCTCAGTTGGGTGTCACAGTGACATGTGCACTTTATTGTGGAGATGAGCTGCCATGTCATTCTGTGAGCTTTGTAGACAACTGCCTTGGAACTTGCGCTATAGCCTAGGTTGGCCAAAAGCACCTAACACCAAATACCTTTTGGCCAGGGTTTCTGTACAACTTGTATAATTTTTTTTCACACGTACCCTTTTGGAGAAACTGGATGCCAGATTTAGCAGGTAGACAGCAAAGCTGAGTGTAGGAGTTAATACTTGTAAACCCAACACTTGGGAGGCTAAAGCACAATTGTCACCACAAGTTCCAAGCTGATAAAGTCTCGGTCTGGAAGAAAGGCTGGGCAAATCAAGTCGACCCTGCACACCTTCCCCTCACTTAAGTTCCTAGGCTTTCAGGAAGAGACCCAGGACCAAGTCCGGTGTGTGTGTTTGAGTTTATATACACCATGTGCATGCAGGGCCCACAGGACAGAAGAGGACAGAAGATCCCCAGAAACCGGAGTCACAGATGGTTGTAAGGCACCTGGGTCTTCTTTGAGAGCAACAAGCACTCTTTAACTTCTGCGTCATCTCTCCAGGGATTCTACCTGCCTGTACCTCATGATGCCTATTTGGTTTGTTTGTGTTTGTTTTTTTAATTTGAGACAGGGTTTCTCTGTGTAGCCCTGCCTGGCCTGGAACTCGGAGATCTGACTGCCTCTGCCTCCTGAGTGCTAGGATTAAAGGGATTCACCACCACTGCCCAGCTGATTTTGTTTTCTTAAGACAGGAACTCAGTCCAAGTTAGCCTCAGATTCCCTATATGGCCAAAGATGGTCTTGAACTTCTGATCCTCCTGCCTCCACCTCTTAAATGCCAGGATGACAGATGTGCCACTACACCCATCTTAAAGAGCTAGAAAGTAATCCCAGTGTCAGTCTGGAAGGTGTGTGCTCTTTTCATGTTCCACAAACGTCAAGGGGAGGTAGTGAAAGGCCATCGGACTGATCTGTTTTTCCCTGTGTGTGGTCAGGAAAGGACATGATACCCTGGTGTTTATGATCCTCCTTAACTAGCTGGGTACGGTGGCACAATAGTCCCAGCCCCCTAGAGGCAGAGGCATACTGAGTTCCAGGCCAATCCTGGCTACAAAATGAGACCCTATCTCAAAAATGAATAAAGGCATGGCCCCCCTGTCATTGTGGCAAACGTGGTGGGCTCCAATAGGATTGCTCAGCAGTGAGTCCAGCAGTTGGACCCATGAAGCAGCTAGCTCCAAGCTCTGCTCTATCTTAGTCTGTAGAACATCCTCAGCTGTGTGCTTGTCTCCTGGTTTTAAGTTTTCACATCTTGGTTTAGACTTTGTCTTGAGACTTTGAGAAATCCCCAGCTGTCCTGTAATTTCAGTGTCCCCCACCCTTTGGTTATATTTCCACCATATCTACACCCACACCATATGGTACTTATCCACTGGTGGAGCGTCTCCAGAGGCTTGGCCATACTTCAGGCTATTATACAGTAAATTCATACTCATGTGAGTCTGTATACAGCTCGCCATAGATTACTTTTTTTTTTTTTTTACTTACATTGTGGATTTATACCAGTTATATTCACCTTCCACTCTTAGAATCCTGACTGCCCCCCACCCTGTGCTAGGGGTTTAACTCAGGCTTTGGACATACTAGGCAAGGGCTCAACACTGAGTTATATCCCTAAGGCTTTTGTGTCTTGGGCAGCTTACATAGACTTCTCTAGCCCGGCATAACATTCAGCTTGTGATCTTCCTACCTCAGCGTCAGGTGACATACCCGAACCACTAGTCATGCTTCGAATCTGTTTTCTTCTTCTGCATGTGCCTGTCTTCACAGCACTGCAGCCAGTTTGGACACATCACACTACGTCCAGCTACAGAGGCTGGGCCGTTGCTTAGCCTGGCCTAGTGACTCATGTCACAGTAGTGGGCCTATATCCAAGCTTCAGCAGAATGCCAAGCCATTGGTTCTTCCGAGTTGCTCAGGTAGAAGACATTGTGTTTGTCTTGGCATAGATGATAAGGTATCGGACCTTATTTAAGAATGTTAGCTGGGGACTCCTAGCAATAGTGGAGAGGGTGCCTGAACTGGCCTTCCCCTATAGTCAGATTGGTAACTACCCTAATTGTCATCATAGAGCCTTCATCCAGTGACTGATGGAAGCAGATGCAGGGATTCACAGCTAGGCACTGAGCTGAGCACCTGGAGTCCAGTTGAAGAGTCAAAGGAGGGATTATATAAGCGTGCGTGGGGCGGGGGGGGGGGGGGCACGCAAGATCATGATGGGGAAACCCACAGATGGCTGACTCAAGCTGGTAGGAGCTCATGGACTCTGAACTGATGGCTGAGGAATCTGCATAGGACCAAACTAAGCCCTCTGAATGTGGGTCAGTTGTGTGGCTTGGGCAGTTTGTGCCCCCCCCCCCCCCCCGTAGTGGAACCAGGATTTGTCCCTGGTGCATGAACTGGCTTTTTAGAGCCCATTCCCTATGGTGAGATGCCTTGCTCAGCCTTAATGCAGGGGGGAGGGGCTTGGTCTTGCCTCAACTTGATGTGCCAGACTTTGTTGACTCCTCATAGGAGGCCTTACCCTCTCTGAGGAGTGCAAGGGGGGGGGGGGGGGGGTGAGAGGAGGGGAGGGAAGGGGAACTGTGGTTGGTATGTAAAATGAAAAAAGAAAAATAGAAAAAACGAAGTAAGCTGGCCTGATAAGTTTTTGGTTCTGGGGTTTTTTTTCATGCTATGAGTTCCTGTCTTGCCTCTAGGACTACTGCTGTCAGCTCACACAGTACTCAAGCTAGATATGGGCTTTTGGGTGGCATTCTGAAGACAGCAGGTGGGAGTGAACAGCGAGTGTTAAACACAAACCTGAAAGATGCGTTTTTGCAGAGGCTGTGTTATCCTCAGTGTTAAGCTGGTGCTGTGGGATGCTCTGTACGGCAAATGTGTTGCTGATTAGTCAATAAATAAAACACTGATTGGCCATTGGCTAGGTAGTGTAGGTGGGACGAGGAGAATAAAGCTGGGAAGTGGAAGGCTGAGTCAGAGAGACACTGCCAGCCGCCACGATGACAAACAGCATGTGAAGATGCCGGTAAGCCACAAGTCACGTGGCAAGGTATAGATTAATGGAAATGGATTCATTTAAGCTGTAAGAACAGTTAGCAAGAAGCCTGCCACGGCCATACAGTTTGTAACCAATATAAATCTCTGTGTTTACTTGGTCAGGTCTGAGCTGCTGTGGGACTGGCAGGTGAGAGAGATTTGTCCTGACTGTGAGCCAGGCAGGAAAACTCTAGCTACAAGCTGGCCTGAAAACCCTGCCTTTTACAACCAGCTTAGCGAGAACTGCGATGTCAAAGTGGAAGAGTATGATTGGAGCCCAGGAGGCACTGTTGAGACTGCCGTGCAAGTTAATGGTAGCTTTATTTGCTGGGGGTCGGGGACCTTTATTTGAGACAGGGTCTCATGTATCCCAGACTGGCCTTGAGCTTAGTATATAACTAAAGATGGCCCTGAATTTCCTATCCTGTTGAGCTTGCTTTTCAGATAGCAACTTCTATTGTAGCCCAGGCTGGCCTCAAACTCAATAACTTCCTGCTTCGGCCTCCTGAGTGCTGGGACCTGGCTAAGTGCTTGAAAGGAGATTGTCCAGTTAAAGGTAACCAAGACCACAGTACAAGTCAGACACCACACAGAAAAAAAAGTGGCGCTCTCCTCCTACATATGCTTTCCTCTAACCTCTCCTTGGGATCAAAAGCACAGCCAGGGTTGCTGGAGTTCAACAGAGCTGTTCCAATACAGTGTAGCAACCTTATTAGCCTACATCTAGAGGCGGCTGCCAGACCTGTACCTCTGCTCCTTTGGCTGTCTGTGGTCACTCCTTTATCCTGTCTCTTTTCTTACTAAGCCCTCCCACTTTTTAAAAAAAAAAATTATGTATTTATTTATTTATTATGTATACAGTGTTCTGGCTGCATGTATACCTGCAGGCCAGAAGAGGCATCAGATCTCATTACAGATGGCTGTGAGCCACTATGTGGTTGCTGGGAATTGAACTCAGGACCTCTGGAAGAAGAGCCAGTGCTCTTAACCTCTGAGCCATCTCTCCAGCCCCAGCCCTCCCACTCTTTTCTTTTCAGAGAAGGTCCCTATGTAGTCCCAGCTGGCCAAGAACTCACTATGAAGACCAGGACAGCCTCAAGCTCAGAGATCTGCCTACCTCTGCCTCCCAAATACTCAAGCGTGTGCCACCATGCCCAACACTCAGGCCCTACCTTTCTTAAGGTACTGAATTCCGTGACAGTCCTGTGCACCCACACAACCCTTGCAAAATCTCCCTGAATTTGATTTGGTGGCTGTGATCTCTTTCAGCCTGTCAACTCCATCCTTGATCGGCTCAATTCTATCATTTGGGTTCCTTTTAGGAAAGGAAGCTAGAGGCTGAGCTAGGTGGTACACACCTTTAATCCCACACTCGGGAGGCAGAGGCAGGGAGATCTGTCAGTTTGAGGCCAGCATGGTCTACAGAGATCCAGAACAGCCAAGACATAGTTTAAAAAAATCAATGTAAACGGAAGTTGGAGGGTAGGTCTGGAGAGAAGGCTCAGCAGTTAAGAACACTTGTTGCACTTGGTGAAGACCCGAGTTCAATTCCCAGAACTTACATGATGGCTCACAACCATTCATAACTCGTTTCAGGGAATCTGATGTCTTCTGACTTCTGTGGGAACCGGACATGCATGTATAGCACATATATACATGCAGGCAAAATATTCATTCATATAAAATTTAAAAATATTTAATGACAGCATGTTGACATATTCCTTTTACACCATTCAGGAAGCAAAGGCAGGTGGAACTAAGCTGAGGGCAGCCTGGTCTACTTAGTAAGACCCTGTCTCAAGAATAAATAAATAAAAATCTAAATAATTAAGAAGTTTGTGCTAGGGCTAGAGCTCAATGGGAGGTTTGCTTCGTGGGTATGAGGCCCTATGGTCAGTTCAAATATCACAAATGCCATGTGTGTATGCCACTACATATATATACACACACACACACACACACAATAGCACCTTAACTGGACATGGTGGCTCTCGATGTAATCCTAGAACTTAGGAGACTGAGGCAGGAGGACTGGCTCAGGGTTGAGACTAGCCTGAGTTACAGTGAATTCGTCTCATTGCTCCAGGAAGTAGCTTGGAGTCTGTCTCTTCGGTATACCGTACAGGGACTACTAGTCATTTCTAATCTAATCAACCTAATGTTTGAAGTGTACAGCTGACCTGAGCACACTCCAGAGTTCATAAGTGGTCCTGAAATTAGAAAAATGGTCTAGTTGGGACCGAGAAGCTGGACTAAACTAGCCTTAGAACATAATGACTACCTAAAGTCCTCCAAGGTTAAAAATCCCCTTCTTGTATTTCAGAGCATCAAGAACGTCACACTTTTTGTTACAGTTGTGTGTGTGCATGGTCATACATGCCTGCTATAGCACGTGCTGAGGTCAGAGAGTCAGTTTTCTCAATCATGTGGTCACAGGGATCGAACTCAATAGTCAGGCCTAGCGGCACGTGCCTTCCCCTGCTGAACCATTGATCTCACCAGCCTCCACCTTTACAATGCTTTTGAGATGGCTGTAACTTCTTCAATGTTACTTTCAATTTTCCACCCCTCCAAGGCCTACAAGCTATGACTAAACCTCATCACACAAACATCCCCTGCCTCTTTATTCACTTGAGGAGAAACTTGGGAACTTGTGTTTCCCACTCGGGGCATAGCAGGACCTACGCCCCCCCACCAGCTGCCATGGCAGTCTACAGAGAGCAGTTTGTGACAGTGACTGTGTCAACAGGTCACTCCTCAGGCACAGCTGCTAGTTCCCCTTGCCACAATTGCTATCAAGCCCTGAGAGTCATAGGCCATTAGGTGGTCACGAGATGTGAAGGAAACACCACTTGAAACAGCCGCACTGGAAGAACGGCAGCATCCTGCTGCGGGTACAGTGCCAGGCTGATGCTCAATCGGGCCATCACCTGGGCTCACACTCGCCACATCATGAGCTAACTAACAAAATGCAGCTTCTAGTCAGTGCCTTCACCTGGAAGCCAGGAATCCACAAACTCAGGACTTGAAGTTCCAGCAGTCCTCAGAGGCCAGGGCTGAAAGGATCGAATGAGGTCAAAGAAGTATTTAGATGTTGAGGACAAGAGCTTTGCTAGCTGTCTGTGAGACACACTGTTTGCAAGCATGGTTTGAGCCCCCCAGAATAATGTGCTCTTGGCAGTTCTGCCTCATGAAATGATCCAGACTCCAGTGGCTCCTTTTTGTGGATATTCAGCTCAACTGAATTGGAAAAGATTACATCTACCCTCTGTGGTACCAGGCAGGCTTCTAGAGTTTGCTGTACTGAAATGGGGAGGTCCAGATCAGACACACACACACAAAAATCTCAATTGCCTGACAGGTTTTCAGAAACTAATTTTTTTCCCTGACAACCAAGAGTTTCTGGTTCCAAGGTCAATCCTATAGGCTATGGTAGATATCAGTGTGTTTGGGTAGGACTCCACCTGAAGGGGGATGGGGGAGGGGGAACGGAACTTGATATGTATTGGATGACCTTGAACTCTAACCCTGAGTGCTGAGATTGCAGGCCATGTGTGCCATCAAAGAAACTCACCAATACTGTGTCATTACCCCATTTAGGCAGACTGTTTGCCTCAGAAAAGCAGTCTGCTGTGTGCAGGCCCATCAAACCGGCTCTGGGCAGAAGAGACCCATAAAAAGCCTCTTAGTGACCAAAACCTGTAGATCCTCCTTAGGAAGCAGTACTTCTTCCCAGAACACAAAACTCCGATGAATTCTAAAGTTGTTTTGTTTTTGTTTTTAAAGAAAACACAAAAGCCACTTTTAAAGGTAACCCCTAAAAACAAAAAAGCTAACCCCTACACAGTAAAATAGTTTTTAAATAATTAAATAAAAAAAATCAAAGACTTTATTGGATAACGTTACACAACATTCTTGAACATTTAACTCTGAGGAAAATGGAAGGTGAGAAACAATGTATCGTTCAAGTCTACAAATGAAATAGGCCTGTGAAGATTGGAAATACAGACAAAAGGTAGCATGAAGCAGAGCTTAAATATTAAGCAACTAAAGCAGTAAAAATGAAGTTGCAACATGGTAGGTCTAGATTTTAAATACCACCAAGTGTCTTTTTTTTTTTTTAATGAAAATCTAGTTTGTAATAAAATGCCTTTAAGGATTTGTCATAAAGAAAAAAATATGTAGATTCTTAAAACCTGATCTCTCCCAGTGCTTTTGCCTTCTTAATATTATTATTTTTTGGTCAATTCCATCACTCTACAAATATATTTCTAAAGCTTAAAGGTCTTCCTGATACAACCCATGCATGTTCCACATGGCTTGGGAGACACCTGGTTCCTGAGTGAGCATAAAAGTTACTGCTGGTGTTGGGGGGTCTAAGACAAGATGACCCCAGAGCCTGGAGCCGTGCTTCAAGTCTTCTCCACAGCTCCCTGCTGTTAGAGTTCCTGAGCCCATTTGATAAGATGACGTCATGATGTGGAAGTCTCCAAAGAGATTATTGTAAAATGCAGTCAGGACTTCCCAGCACTTGCAGTGTGTTAGGATCTCAATTAAGCTCACTAGACTCCAGACTACCCGGCTTTTCTTCTTAAGTTATAAATCAAATCACAGTCAGGTAATATTAAACAATCTAAAAATCCCACCCAGAGCATTTGCTAATCCTGAGCAATGGACTGTTGGGTAATCTCACCCAAACAGAAAGATCACAGAAAGTGAACTCTTGAGCCAAGTGCTCGTTCATCCGTTGTGTTGCTTTGAATGAGTTTTGTGAGTTAGTTTCTTTTTTTATTTTGGCTTTTTTTTTCTTTTTTTCTTTTTGTAGTAAGTAATCAATATGGTGTTATCTTTCTGGTTTAAAAAATAAATCAGTATTGCCACTAAAAATCTTCAGTTTTATTATTAAAATTACGGCACCATCAAATATAAAATGCTTTAAAAATGTAGTACTAACAGGTCCATCTGATTTTCTCATGTGTTCTCCATTCATTAAACAAGAAAAATTAAGGATTTTCATAATATGTATTTAAGCAAAGACAAGGAAAATCTGTGGTCTCTATTAAGAATTCATGTTCCATGCACCAAAAGTTTAGGTTGTTTTCAAGGATCTGTTTCTGCCACTTGTCCCCCAGGGCCAAGTCTTCCCTGACACCTGGAGAGCGTCCTGCACTAAGAAGTGAGGGCTTCTTTCTGTGGAAAGAGGTCCAGATCAACACTGATGCTGTCACCTTTTCTGAACAGCACCACTCAGCAAGGGAGAGGCGATAATAAAAGCCTGTCCAGCTCAGGAGAATTATGAGCTAGTTCTTGGGAGTGTATGATTTCATTCCAAGATCAACACTAGCCTATCCACTTGGGATCAAAATATGAAAAGGTAAGAAAGTAGTTATGGAAATGTGCACAAAATGTTAAATACTAGTGGCAAATAAATACATCTTAATATGCTCTAACAAGCAAACATATATTCAAGATAATACAGCCCTGTTTTATTAAAAGAAAGAGAAGATCCACATTTGACTTGTGGGTGGGGTGGGGCACTTAGCCATCCTTTCAGCAGGATGTCAGCTCATCTTCCTCTTGTTTCTAGGGCACCTGAAGGAAACACTGGCCTCAGCACATGTGACCATGCTGTTTCACAGGAGCACCATTTTAAACACACCTCTGCTCACTTCTGAACTGATAAACATAATCCTTGGGGAAAGCACAAATGTTAAGTATGCAAAACAATTCCACATTTCTGCACCATCCCATGCCTGGCAGGCCTGTCCAAACTACTGTTCACATTCAAAAAAAGCTACTGTCAGTGATTCTTCCGCATCACACTTGAGTGCATCCTGCACATGTTCATATCACTTCTCTCCTCGCCTCATGCATAATTTATTGCAGCAGTCTGTTTCTTTTACATATATAAAATATTCCCTAATACCTTTTCTTGCATTCAGTCTACTCTGCAAGTGCCCCGTATAGATGACTGGTGTGAGCCACTGCTTTAACCTTTACTTCTTAGTGCAGCTTCAAACTCCAATCTCATCCAGTCCGGATGCTCTTGTTCTGTCACTGTGGTACACGCCCAAGAAAGCAGCAGTCTGTTAATGTCTTTGTGCTGAAATACAAAAAAACAAAAGGAAGAAAATGCAGTTAAGCACAGGTAACATGTGAGAAAAAGAAGCCCTACAGATCGTGGGATCACAGCACATTACTTTTAAATCAGATACTTGACTTTTTAAATACAGCTTACTGCCAATCTAGACCAGTAGAAGCATTGTGTATTTTATCTGAGCACATCTGACCAAATTCCAGCATACATGGCTACCACCTGAGTACTTTTCTTAGGAATATTTGCAGAATTTTGACTTTTTTTTTTTCTTTTGTTTGTTTATTTTTTCAAGGCAAGGTTCCTTTTTGTAGCCCTAGTTGTCCTGGAACTCAACTCACAGAGATCCACCTGCCTCTGCCTCCAGAGTGCTGGGATTAAAGGCATGGACCACCTTTTTTATGTTGCTATTTCTAAATTAAAATACATGTTGCTATTTCTAAGTTACAATACATCAAAGCAGCAGAGATAGACTCCTAGGACACACCTGATTTTCCCTGGCACAGTTACCCTGCAGTCTCTTTGAAATATTCTTTTAGAGAGGTCTCACCATGGAACTCTGCCTTGTCTGGAACTCTTCGAGGACTGCCTGCCCGTGCCTTCCCTGCTGGGATTAAAGGCCCCGCCCCCTTTCCCTTTTTTTGAGACATGGTCTCTTGTAGTCCAGGATCACCTCAAACTCACTATACAGTCAAGGCTTACCTTGAACTCTTGATATTCCTTGTCTCTATCTCCTGAGTGCTGGGATTAATGTATACACCATCAAAGCTAGTTGCTCAGTCTTAAGCAAATTTAGACACAGAATCAAGTGGCGTTAAAAATCAGCTATAGAGCCGTGTACTATTTACACAAAGCCATGAGGAGACTGGGGGAGGGTGCCTCCCCATTATCAGACACATCAGAAGGCAACGAAAGTACTATTTTATTACTAGACCACTTCAGTGCACTGACCAGTAGTGCCCTTTATTACACCTGGCCACCAACAAGGCAATCTTTAGCAGACTTCTGAGCAAAGGCAGGACCCCAGGCACAAATGGTAGACATAGTGGCTTATGGAAAGCATTGCCATGCAGCAGGGTCAGACTGCCCAACGTTAGCAAACAGTTAACATGCAAAGTAGTGGGTGCCCACTACCCTCCAGTCTTTAGTTATGCCCTCAAAACTGGAGCTCAAGACCCAGGAAAGATGATCTTTGAATCAAATATATTTTTAAACCAAAGATAATGCTGTTTCAACGGAATAATAAAACAAACACATAATACAGAAAGAAGAAAAAGCACTTATCTTTCCCAATATTTATCACATGCATCAAAGTCAGATCTTTCCCATGGTTTGACAGACTTGATTTTATATTAACTTCCCAGTGTTACCCTGGTTCATTTGCTCTGATCATGTAGGCCCTGGGTCAGGGCCTATAAAATAAACTTCACAGGGCACTCTGTCATGCATCTTTCAAGCAATGAAAAATGACTTCTAGCCAAAATACTGCAAACCTCAAGGTGAAGGGCCCATGTATTTGTTGCTTCTGAAAATAAGGATGATTAATGCTGATTGAAAATTCAACTTCCTGAAAATGAAATGGCTGGCTAACATGACTGCAACAGTTAACAGTCAGACTCCCAAAGAACTTCGGAAGTGAATGTACCCTTTTAAGGAGAAAGGGGACTAACTGTGCCTTTCAAAATCTGGTTTTAATGTAAGGCTTACTGAAGTTCAGTTGAAGACCAAAACAAGAAAGCCAAGGACTCCTATGAGAAGTACAGAAAACTAAAAGCTCTACCCACTCAGCAGATTATGTTAAGGTGGCTACCATGCCTATTTAGGTGAGAGTCCAAAATTTTTACACAATATTCAATGTCAAATGTCTCACTTTGAACCAGTATCAAGGCTACAGTATCACTGCTTGAAAGATGCATGACAGTTCATCTGCAATGATACAATTCTCCAGAAGCTGCACAAACAGCAGGTCAAATAACCCTGGTATATCCCCTATCCAGAAGACTAAATACTTTTTCAAAGAAAGTAATAAAAGGTAGGTTTAGGAGCTAGAGACATAACTCAGTGGTTAAGAGTACATTACTGCTGTTGCCTGAGTTCTGTTCCCAACATCCACATCAGGCAGCTCCCAACGACCTGTAACTCCAGTCCAGGGGACTTAAAGCTCTCTTCTGGCTTCCAAGCACACACATCTCGCAAATAGTCTCTCTCTCATACACACACACACACACACACACACACACACACACACACACACACACACAATAAATAAATAAATAAATGTAATAGACACAAACAACAAAACATAAAATGATAAGTTCAAAAGGAACAACCAAAATCCCTAAACCTTTCTCACCATGTAAGAGTCTAAAATCAAACAATTTTATACACTGTCTATTAAGTCACATACAGAAATAGATTACAACCACATTTTGATCCTATCTTACCACCTTTAAAGTTCTGACTCACCTTTTGTAAATAACAATGAGTTTTAAGATTTATTTACTAAGCATTCACATCCATACGTTTGTCTCTTTTTCTTTTTGGAGACATGGTCTCACTATGTAGACCTGGCTATCTTGGAATTCCCTATGTAGACCAGGCTGGCCTTGTGTTTGGAGATCCACCTGCCTCTGCCTCCAAGAGTGCTGAGATTAAAGCCAAGTACCACCACACTAGGCCCCACATACATGTTCTTTTTTTTTTTTCCTTTTTGTTTTTTTAAAGACAAGGTCTCACTGTGTAGCCCTAGCTGTCCTGGAATTCACTATGTAGATCAGGCTGGCCTCAAACTCACAGAGATCCGCCTGCCTCTGCCTCCCGAGTGCTGGGATTAAAGGCATGGTCCATCATGCCTGGCCACATACACATACGCATTTTTTTTTCTCTTTTTAAAGGCAGATTCTCAGGTATCCTAGGCTATCCTCAGACTCACTAGAGCAGATGAGGATGATCTTGAGCTTCTGATCTTCCTGTCTCCACCTCCTGAGTGCTAGGATTAACAGGCATGTGTCACCATGTCTGGTTTACTCAGTGCTGGGGATGAACTCAGAACTTTGTGGAAGTTGACAAAGGCACTCTACCAACTGAGTCACATTCCCATCCCCTATAGTCTTATACATACAGTAGTAAATAATGAAGAAGTTAAAGCAACAAAGATTGAAATTGAAAAAATAACCAAGTCCCGGATTTCCAGGAACAATCAGTTACCATCTAACATAAGCCTAAATGTAACATTTGATTCCCACCACAAGGCTGCTCTCAATATAGATGCTCACAGGAGGCTCCACTCTAGAAAACTAGCTTTTGGTTCCTGGAAATGATTACCTAGAGGAAGTATACCCAACTACCAAGGTCAATGAAAAATTAGGAGAAAACTAATGAGTCTTTTGAAGGCTAGCCTAATCTACTTCAGGGATGGTTAAGTGATGATATGGTGCCCTCTTCACTTCATGGCAGGGCTTAAGACAGACAGACCTGCCCGCTTCACTGTTAACTTCAATGCTCCCAGTCTGAATCCACAGTGGTCTGTCAGACACTGTAAGGGAGCAGCAGGACTCGTCACTGTCTGATGTAATAGCTGCCATTTGTTGAGACCTATGGTAGAAAAAACCAAGTTAACAAAAATAGAGCAGTCAGTTGAGTTCTTTTTAATCCATCTTACAAAAAAAAAAATTTAAAAAGACCAAAATTAATTTGAATCTTCCTAATGGGTTTATTCTGGATAACTTGCCAGCCTCAGACAACAAAGCTTTGGTTCTGCAGAGCCTCGATAGCCATGTGGCTATCCCATGGTATCCCAACCATGGTCAGGAGAGGGCACTCTTGTGTGCACATGCCATTAGATGCAGAATGTAACCTGGCAAGGTGCCCTACAAATGAAAGAGAAAATGCTAACTCACATTTTATGTCCCTGAGGGGGGGAAAAAAAGCTTAGCATCTAACACTAGCCTGTTCTTGGAGCAGTCTCAATCTGGATGGTCCAGAAGGCTTAAGTTTTCACCTCACGCATATTACATCATTCGGAAGCTCTAAGACCATCTTTTGATGGTCTTCTCCTTGAACATTAATGATCGCCCTCGCATAGCTTCTGGTTCTAACTGGCTGAGAAGAACATTTTTTTTAACATGATAAGCTTTCTGAGAACAGAACCTTAAATGTTGAACGTAATTCAAATGAAAAACTACTATTTTAAGACTTGTTGTTTTGCTTTGAGGCAGGGTCTTACACTACAGCCTGGGGCTGGTCTAGAACTCTGTGTAGGCCAGGCTAGCCTCAAACTCCTGCCGTGGTTTTCCAGGTGCTGGGATTGCAGTCATGAGCCAGCACATTCTGCTTTCAGTTTTATTTTTAAGGGTATTTGATTGCATACTTACTTCTATCAACACAGCCAGCTCTGGGATTATTCACTTATTATTATTATTTACTATTAAAATTCATAATCAGAGCCAGGCAGTGGTGGCACATGCCTTTAATCCCAGCACTCCAGAGACAGAGGCAGTTGGATGCCTATGAGTTCAAAGCCAGCCTGGTCTACAGAGAGTTCCAGGATAGCGAAGGATACACAGAGAAAACCTGTCTTGAAAAACTTTGAAAGAAAGAAAGAAAGAAAGAAAGAAATCACAATCAAGCAGGGCATTACTATGCATAACCTTAAATCTCAGCAGAAGCAAAGGCAGGTGGATCTCTGCATTCCATGCAAGCTTGGTCTACATAGCAAGTTGCTGGACAGCCAGAGCTACACAGTGAGGACTTGTCTCAATAAATTAATTCAAATTCCAGATCAGAAGCAGGAGAGTTGTAAAGTATAAAAACTTCTAATGTAAGCTGTCCTGACACTGAAAAGCCCAGTGTAGAAAGACAATTACCTCTGAATTCTAGTTTAGAGGTTCAATAGTAGTAAGGTTTTACATCAGAATCTGAGTGCACTATTAACTGAAGCAACAGCAACTACACAGGAGAAAAGGAGCCAACGCACTAACGCTTGCTTTGGGGAATGTCCAATCACACTCCCGAGATCATCTTCCAACCACCACCTGAGCTGAGGACTACGGACAGTGGACAAACGCTGAGGGAATTACTTGTGTTTTCCCCTCCCTGCCCCCTTGGTGTGTGCATGTTTCTTGAAACAGGGTCCCTCTACGTGACCCTGGCTTTCCTGGAACTTGCTACGTAAACCAGGTTGGCCCAGAACTCAGATAAGCCTGCTTCTACCTCCCAAGTGCTGGGGTTAAAGGGGTGTACCACCATGCTAAACCAGTCGGTTTTCTCTAAGGGTAAAGCCCTAGTAGGTCAATCATGCTTCAGTGAGTGAACACCAAGGGTTACAATAAAAAATAAAAATAAATTTTAAAAACAGGACAGGAAGTTGGTGGATGGATCTGGGAGCAGTTAGGGGGAGAAGATCAAAATAGTCTATGCATGCATGAATTCCTCAAAGATTTTTGTGAATGAGCATTTTGCCTGCACATATGTGTACCACATGCCTGCCTGGTGCCCATGGAAATCTGAAGGTGGCATTTCACATATGGGTGCTGGGAAACAAACCCAGGGCCTCTGCAAGAGCAACAAGTGCTCTTAACCATACTAAGCTATCTCTCCAGCCCCAAATAACTGTACTTTTAAAAGAGAATTGGCCTTTCACTTTATGTAAACAAGAGGCAGAAAGATCAGGGATGACTCCCCTTTCCTGTTCGTTTTTTCCACTGCAGCTCTTGAAATGCTACATAAAACCTCAGCATGTCAGTTCTAATACAGTCTGCCTGGAGCATGGTGCTGATGCTAAAGATGAGCTTCCCCTCAATACTTTCACAGGGTCTTCAAATTTTCTTTGGAAACTTAGCACCCAAGCAGGCTATCTACTAGGAAGAGCCATGGAACCCTGCCTGAGATGAAGTAAAAGGAAAGGGACCCCAGGAAAAGGCAGCGATCTCAAGCTCAGAAGTTACTTGTTTGTCCTTTAAGATAAATCCTGCATGCACAATGGTGCTCTCCTAGGGCCAGCAGAGATGAAGGAGGCAATCAGAAGAGGGTAAGTATATGATCACCCTTGTAGAATCAATGAAACGAGGAACAGAAGGCCATGCTTAGTGCAAAGCTTGCCCTGAAAAAGTGAAAGATTCTGACTATATGCATGGACCTATGATTCCACTAAACACTCATAAACTCCAATACAAATATGATGCAATGTGAGCAAGAATGACATGCAGAAGTGACATCTCTTTGCAGAGACATTCTGGTTTTGTAAGCAGTTACTGGTTCCATGTCTGAGCTTTAGACAAACAGCACAGAGTTCTTCCCAGGTTACTTGGACTCACATCAAGACGTACCACTACCAGACAGATTCTCCACTAAAAACACACTGGAGGGGAAGGAAGGACTGACCATCCGTTTGTGATCAACAGCATCTCAAAATGAACCATGAGTAAACAATGACTATCCTCTGGGAACTATGACCATGGCACACCCACATTCAGTCTCCTACTCAGTACATGTGTAAACTGATGTCCACTTGTTAAAATGTCAAGTCTCCAAGAACATACAGAAGCTGTGCAGATGGGCCAACTTCAAAGTGACAAGGGCAGCTTGTAGCTCCTTTGTAAGGCTCTCCTAACAGGACTCTGCTGCATGGAGACCTAAGCTCAGATTCTTCTCCTACCTCTGGAAAGGATTTGGAATGTGGAGGATTTAGAGGTGATGACCGATTACATGTCTGAGTCAGTCTTCCTCCAGGTACAAGGAGATGATCATTTCTTTTGTGTACATACACAAGAGCCTGTGTGTGCTGGTCAGAGGACAATTTACAGTTGTCAGTTCTCTCCTTCTCCCTTGTCCCCAGAGATCAAACTCAGACTGCCAGGTTTGGCAGCAAGCTCCTTTGACCACTGCACCTTCTCACCAGCCCTAGATGAACTTATTTCTACCTATGCCTATGCTTACCAGGAGCAGAATGAGAGAGTACTAGATAGTCTTCAAGTACGTTAAATATGATACTATCGTGAACTTTAATAATGGTTTCTATAGCTCATACATAATTCCCATGACCTCCAATAGTTAGCCTCCATAAATGCCAGCTAAAACCAGCCAGTTTAATCAGACATGGTGGCAAGAACTGTAATCTCAGAACTCTGAGGTAAAAGCAGGTCAACAGTTCAAGGCCAATCTCAAAACAAAACAAAAACCACCCAAACTCCCAGGGAGTATATGCTACCTCTAGCTACCGTGATTACAAAAACTTAATAAAACATTCCATTTATGCTAAGTATACAATGTTTAACAGATAGTATTAAAAGCTACCAAAATTAAGTTTCTCTGCTACACACAGGCCTTGTACCAGGCACTCTTCTATTGCTTTAAAGACAAAAATTCTGAGGTGGTGCTATTCATTCTGCCCATTTCACAGATGACGACACTGAGGTAACCTGCCTAAGACCGCACTGCTTGTAAGGAACAGATTGAAAGCAGACTAGCGCATCTGGCTCAAGAGCTCACACTTTTAAAAAGTGAAAAACAATATTCTTTGTTTGAGAATGGCCTGCTGTCAAGCAGGGCTGATGGCAAACTGTTTGCCATCCAACTGTTACTAGCTCCTTTATTCACATCTGGATAGCACTCTCATTTTTCTACATCGACAACCTCCGTAAGTTACAAACAAAAAGCTTCCATTTTGCCGGGCGGTGGTGGCGCACGCCTTTAATCCCAGCACTCGGGAGGCAGAGGCAGGCGGATCTCTGTGAGTTCGAGGCCAGCCTGGTCTACAGCGCGAGATCCAGGAAAGGCACAAAGCTACACAGAGAAACCCTGTCTCGAAAAACCAAAAAAAAAAAGCTTCCATTTCATTTTTCTAGAGGGAGGAAATACATTCCTCGGGCTTTCGATAGTTTGATTTGGTTTTGCTTTTATGGGGGCACACAAAGTAAGTCAGTAGCCTGGGCTAGCCTCAGATCAGGATTCTCCTGTCTCCACACCAGGCTTCTTTAATAGCTTCTAAGAGAATCTTACATGAGTGTTAAATAAGAGACAGCAATGATTGCAAAATACCTTGAACAGTTAGAGACACTCTGGCTAAAATTTACCACACAATATAATTTGATGTTTTGTTTTTTTAAGACAGCCTTTCTCTGTATAGCCCTGGCTGTCCTAGAATTCTGTAGACCAGGCTGGCCTCGAACTCAGAGATCTGCGTGCTTTTTCCTCCCGAATGCTGGGATTAAAGGTGTATGCCACCATTGCCCAGGATATTTTTTTTTTCTTCTTGAAAAAAGTGTATCCCAGCACTCGGGAGGCAGAGCCAGGCGGATCTCTGTGAGTTCGAGGCCAGCCTGGGCTACCAAGTGAGTTCCAGGAAAGGCGCAAAGCTACACAGAGAAACCCTGTCTCGAAAAACCAAAAAAAAAAAAAAAAAAAAAAAAAAAAAGAAAAAAGTGTAACCATAAAAGCCACTCCAGGCCTAGTGTGCTAGCTCATGCCTGTAATTACAACACTCAGGCGCAGGAGACAGAAGGCGGAGACAAGAGAATGTCAAGTTTGAAGCCAGCCTAGGCTACATGAGACCTTGTTTCAAACAACAAAAAACCTAACAAACTTGCACACACAAAGGCAGAGAAACAGAGAGAGAACGAGAACATGCCCCATATACTTTAGCTATGAAGGACTTGGCTTTCCTTGTATAGAAATTATGAGGTCTTTCTTTCCTTTTTTCTTCTAAGACAGATCGATGTAGTGCAGACTGGTCTCAAACCTATTTAACCAATGCTTACCTTCCTGACTCATATTCCTGCTTTTTACAAAATTTCTAGGAAACTACTGCAAATTTGTCTTCACATCTCTAGAGCTGGGCACAGTAGTGCAGGCCTACAATCCTGATACTCCAGAAATCAGAAGTCAGTGTCCAGTACCCTGGAACTGGAGTTTCAGGCTGCTGTGAGCTGCCTGATGTGGGTGCTGGGTACAGTATACACTTTCATCTGCTGACCCAGCTGTCCAACCTCCATTATTATCAAAGTCATTTAAATGGCTCCATTATTCATAAAAATTATCCAAGCAGTTGTTACTATTTGAAGAAGATAATTTGAATTAATTAAAAATTACTTAGTAGGTGAATGTAGTCATATTAATTTACCTAACTTTTACTAAAGCATTAAGTATAATGCATATTAGCACGGTTAGCTAGAGAATCTCCCCATGTAGGACTGCAGGTACGTAGCAAGGAGTACTAGAAGCAAGCATTCCTAGTACTAACTCTGAGCACATTTAAAATTAAAAGATTATAAGCCACTCTTGAAATTCCAGCATTTGAGGCAATGATTGTCCTGGGCTAGAAACCAGCCTAGGCTTGAGTGACCTAGTTTCAAAAAACCAAAATGAGAAAAAAAAAAAAAAAAAAAAGCAAAGAAAAACATCCAGATTACAGATGGACAGTGGTCATGGTCGCACAATACATACTTAACCACTTTTAAAACTGTACAACTGGGTGCTGAGGAGATGGCTTAGAGTCCCAAAGGCTTTCTTAGCACCTACATCAGGTGGCTCACAATGACCTACTCCAGGGGTTCTAACACCCTCTTTTACCCTCTGAAGGCATTTGTACATGTGGCATGCATACATACATACACACACACATACACACTTTTTTTTAATTGTACGACTAAAATGGTTTTAAGACGGAAGGCAGGGGCCACACATGCTCTACATAGCAAGGCTACACAATGAGACCCTATCTACCGAATAGGAAAAGGTAAAACTTTAGAGTTGGTATGGTGGCACATGCCTAGGATCCCAATACTCAAGTAGCTGAGGCAGAAGAACCACACTGCCTGTCCAACCAGCCTGGACCACAGAACAAAATCCTCTAAGAAGCAAATAGCCCCCAAAATGGTAAATTTTAGGTCATGTCTATTTAAATATGTATAAAATTATAATTCATTTTAATAAGACAAAGTTATTTTTAACTAAAGACACAGGGGAAGTAAGAGGGAAATCCCAGCTGGGGAGCATCACAAAGACAAATTGAAATGGTGCCCCTTTTTGACTATGGAATCTATTATCATGGAAAAAATACCCAAATACTCTGCTAAAACTATAATTTATCCCTGTGACTTTCTAATTAATGCAATTGTGGCTGAATGAAAGCCTGAATACAGTAATCGTACATAACCTGTAGAAGCACAGTAAGAGCCTTTCAAGTCCGAACCAGGTGGAAATAGTAAAGGCAGCTTGGCCGCTTACTGTGGCCTGGCAGGAAATGGAAAGGTACCAGCCCAACAGTAGCTCTCAATTCCGGATATTTACATTAGTGTCAACAGCTGTATTAGCACAGCCCCAAAGCAAAAACTGATTCGTTCCTCCTTAGAAAACGACCTGCACAGTCAGGTGGTGGTGGTGCATGCTTTTAATCCTGGCACTTGAGAAGCAGAGGCAGGCAGATCTCTGTGAGTTTAAGGCCAACCTGGTCTACAAAGTGAGTTCCAGGACAGCCAGGGTAGTTACACAGAGAAACTCTCTCAAAAAAACAGGAAACAAAAAATTTTAAAAAAGGAAAGAAAGAAAATGACCTTCACTGTCTCTGGGCAATTCCTTATTGGAAAGGATCACTTACCATAAATCCTTGAACTAAAACCTTCACTACTAACTTTTCTAGACACGTCAGTGTACCACCAATTCAGCACAAACCATAGAACATTTACAAATTAGATGAGAAAATCTAACTTTAAATGTATACTGTAAATTTCTGATTTCTGCTCAGTTATTCAGTATAGAGGAAAACTGGTCCTTTGCAATGTCTGAATATGTTTCCTTCAATAACCAACTTTAGAAGGGCACAGCCTCTCTTAATGGAGTAAAACTCAGACCTATTAAGACATTCATCTAAGCTGATTTTTAGTATCAGTCCCATGTTGCCTACCTACAATGTCTTCAGAGCAAAGTTCCTGTTTGCTCCACTTAGTACTAAGTTACAATCACCATCACTAACATTTTGTTCCCAGCCACATGTGTTGGTGCATACCTATAATACCAAAACAGAAGAGCCCAAGGCCAGCCTGGGTTATGTAGTAAGATCCTGCTCCAAACTTTAAGAAAAAGAAAAATCTGTCAAAACTACTTAGGAGACTGGAGATGATGAAGCTGTTAGCAGAATGCCTGGCTAGTACAAAGAAAAGCCTGGTTCAATCCCCATCATCACATAAACTGGGTGTAGTGGTGAACACCAGGAATCCCAGCATGAGAGTGAGGCAGGAGGTAGTGAGTTGGAGGCCAGCCTGGGATACATGAAACAAAACAAAACATTTAGGGACAAATCAAGTCATAGATTTCAGACCAGTGAATCCTAGTCTCCCCAACTCCTTCACAAGACTTTCCTACAGGTCTCTTGTTCTGTGGGAATAAACTAGAATTGAATACACCTCTCTTCTAAAGACCAGGACACTTCCTGTTTCCCAAATTCTAAAAAAGAAAAACACAGCTTTGAGGTTTTAAATTTCTAAAGACACCGTTTAAATTTTTTTTTTTCTCCTCCCTCCTCTCTTCCCTTTCCCTCCCCCCACCTCCCATCTATCCCCCACAACCACTCCTTCTCCACTCAGAAAGGGGAAGGTCTCCCATGGGAGTCTACAAAGCATGTCAGATTGCACTGAAGCAGGACCAAGCTCTCCCCCCACCCCACTCCCTTTGCTGGGTGAGGCATCTCTGAAGGGGGAATAGGTTCCAAAAAGCCAGCTCATAAGCCATGGACAGGTTCTGATCCCACTGCTGGGGCCCCACAGACAGACCAAGCTACACAACTGTAAAGACACCATTTTTACAGCTTGCTCACTTGGTTTCTGCCCTTGCTCATCCTTGTCTTTTAGCTAATTTTCTTACCTTGGAGATTTGTCTAAGCCAATTTTCTCTCTGCAGGGAGAAAACAAACCAAACCAAAAAATGTCCACTTGGGTTATCACTATACAAAAAGTGCCCTTTATCTTCTCAGAGAAAACTTTGTATCTCCACTTGCATTAGCCACTAGACGGTCACCTTGCTTGGGAAACTCTATTGAAATATTTTTTAAAAAAATTCTCTCACTATGTAGCCTAGAACTCACTCTGTAGACCAGGCTGGCCTCGAACTCAGAGACATGATCAGTCTGCTAGGACTAAAGATGTGCAGCACACACTGCCAAGTACATTTATTTTTTTTGACCAGGAACTCATTATGTAGCCTGGGCAATCTCAAACTCACTCAAATCCTCTTGCCTCCATCTCTCAGATGCTAGGATTGATAGAACGCACCACCACACCTAGCTGAATGTTATTTCCACACTCCACAAACACAGATTATATTTCCCTTATAGCTTCTGAAATAGCACAAATGGTTTATGCCATAAAGATACATTTGCCAAAGCATCTAACTATATTAACACCACCTACTTTCAAAGTCACTATTACAACAAAACAGCCCAGATCACTACACAAAGCTTTAAAATTACCTTTCAGGTGACTCTTGCTTAAATCAATTTTTCAAAGATACCCAAATAAGTAAGTACTTTAATCTAAAACAAATATTCAGAAAACCTAGAAAGATATTTCTCTTATAAGCCCTCCATCATATGGTGAACTTTCAGCCTGTCATAATCAGATCATTTTAAACAGTATCTGTTTGCAGGAAAGAATATGCATCTTTTTTTATTGTGTGTTTATTAAAATCAAAAAGCATTGACTAAGTTCCCCAAAAAATATTCTATTTTTTTCCCAAAAATAATCAGGTATCAAGCTTAAGGAAGCTAATTTCCAAATTTCATTAATCTTTATTAATTCCATAGTAACTAATATATCTCATACTGGATTACTTTAGAAATCCACAAAAAAAAAATACCTTTTTATATTTCAACTAAGTACCAAACTGAAATTATATCAAATTTAAAAAACAAAAATTAAAAAAAGCTTGGAAGCAACTTAATTTCTGAGATTCTCTTGCCTCCACAGGCAGACTACTTTCCCAGCACGGGGGAGGCAGACACAGAGGCAGGCATAACTCTGAGCTCAATCAGCCTGGCCAGCCAGAGTGATAGAGTGAGACTCTCTCAAAGCACATCTTAGTCGGACCACTAGCCCCAAAGGCAGTGCTGAGGCAGAAGACCAAATAGAGCACACCAACTACGATTACCTCGTTTTTTATAGCATATGATCGCTTATTAAGGCTAAAATTGAAAAAAATTAAAAAGCATTCCTGAGAGGTTGGTGGGAACTAGAGTTCTATCAGATGGCATTACTACAGAGCCTCTTGCTATTTGAATTTTACCTATTCTCAGATATTATTCCCTAAGAGGGCAAATAGAAAGCTAAATTTGATTTCTCACCTGAATAATTTTCTACTATTTTGAAACTGTTCAAAGCTTTTTGAGAAACACACACAAATAATTTGGATTTAGTTGATTTTATTTACAGCTTTTTTTTTTTTTTTACATTTCAATGCATTACACAATTACATTTTTCTCATTTTCTGACCTGCAAACAGATTACCTTAAATGGAAATGTTTCTTAAAAATTATCAAATTAGGTACATCCAAAATGCAACAATTACACATGACATTAATTCACAAAGTGTAAATTACTAAGGCTCTGTCCTAAAAATTTAGGACCAGCCAGTCAGGAGAAATCTGACCAAATGTTCACTCAACTACTCACATACCCCAAACAAAACCTATCTAAACTTCCCAACCAAAAGTCTGAAGTTTGTTATGTTCCCATTAGACAAGAGTGGTGTGGTGACTCAAGCCTGTTCAGTCTTAATAGTTTTAACCCTAAATACTGGACAATGTGTACAACCTGGTCTATAACTAAACAGCAAGCATCTCAATTTGTCAGAGCAAGCATCTCAGTTTGTCCAACACCCAATATCAAATGTTTATACCATTATGTGCATAGAAAGTCTATGTGTTCACTAATTATTAAACAAGCAGTCATTAAATATCCACTGTCCCCAGCTCACCAGCCCTTACTAAACCCCCCATATGCAGCCTGTGTCACACAGTGACAGGCAATAGTTTATATGTGTGTGTATATACAATAGGTACAAAATGGCAATTAACAGTCCCTGCAAAAATTCAGTTTCATTTGAGGCTATGGCTTCTGTGCCTTAGGATGGTTTTAGATTTCAAAACTGGAAAACACTGCTAAAAAATCTCAGTTCCTTAAGAGAAAATTTGACAGCATGTTCAGTTTTCAGCTTCTTAGTCTAAAAATGGCTATGTAAGTATAAAAAGCCAACTGAGTGCAACTTCTTTCCAGTTTGGCCAAGCTAGCTGGTGGAAAGGATTTCTAACTAGCCAGGGAACTGCGCCGCTCCAGCGGTTCTCGCCTACCTTACTGTCCATGTTCACGTTTCAAACTGTGTCAACAAAGACCGCACTTCAGGGGTCAGCTGCTTAGCAGCCTTAGCTGCCTCTGTGATAGCCCTGCGATACAGACCCTTTCTTCTCTTATTAAAGCGTAACTGGAAGTTTTCTAGAAAGGGGGAGAGTTGTGAAAGAGCAAGGAAAGATGTTGTTGGAGATGCAAACCATGAAATCCGGGCCTCCTGTCGGGCTAAAAGGCCGTTATCTTTCCGGCTTACAGTTATGGTAAGAATTTGGGCTGGCCACCATGGAAAGCCATATATCTTGGCCCAAACAATGTCCCCTACACATATGGTCCTGCCATCTGGTGTGATACACTTAGAGACATTTTTGGAAAAGATTTTCATTTTCAAGGAATTGCTGAGACTTTTCTCCTCCTTTGAAGAGGAGGAAGTGGAAGGTGCACGCATACTGCCTGGAGGAAAGACAAAGCTCTCAGAAGAGCTACACCCCGAGTTGGAGGATTTCACATCATCCATGCTATCAATGCTACACACTGAAGCACTGCAAGAGTCAGATTTCTCTGGATTTAGGGTCAGGTAAACAGAGAGATTGCTTTTGCTGCCCTTTTGGCCCACCGTCTGCAGATCCTCCTGCTCACCGGGCACATACACTTTGCTTGTGTCCTGAACCTCACTGGCGGCCTCTTCCGGGCCTTCTGAGGGACTCTGATTTTCTGAAGGGGCCTCACCTGCTGAGCGGGTGGAGGTGCAGCGAGACTGCGGCTTAGGGGCCAGCTTGCCACTCCGAATTTTCTCCAGTCCTGTCTTCAGCGAAGAGTCATTTTCTTCATTCCTGTACCTTTGTGGTTTTAAACGCACCCGAGGTGGGAGGGAACCTGAGCTAGGATTCTGATAGCGACGTGTGAAATGGACTTTCGAGTGTGTGTTTTTGGAAGTAGAGGTTTCACTTTGCTTCTTCTGTGCCTTTTCTTTGGCAATTTTCAATACTTCCCGAGCTTTTGCATGATCCATGTTCTTGCTCTGGAGTACCTTCTTGGTACTTAACTGAGCTTTTGACGTGTTTGCCTGAGCAGAAACTTTGACTACCCTGCCTCTGCTGTGAGCAATGTTGGAAACCCTCACCACAGCGTTTCTTCTCTGGCTTTCGTTTTGGTTTTTCCCATCCACTTTATGGTCAGTTTTCAGTTTTTTGTTCACAGTAGCTACACTGTCATTTCTCCGTTTTTTATCTTCATACCTAGAAGAGTCACTGCTACCCTTCCTAATTTCCTTCTTTTCTGCAACAACACTGTTTTTACACTTATCACACAGGACTTGCCTGGGCCGTAGCTTAATCGCATTCATTATTGAAGTGGGTTCTTCCCTGTACATTTTTCGTTTGGGTCGCTTAATTTTGCGAGGAGGTGGCTGAGGTATTGATTGGTTATATGTGTCCCTGATAAACAAGGGGGGAGGATAAGGTGCTCCTTCATGGAAGAGAGGAGGTGGTTTGGAAGTCCACAGGCGCTCAGGAGGAGGGACTGGAGAAAGGTCCTCGGGAACAGCACCATTCACTTCCCGTTTGACTTCTATCCCTTCTTGGAATGTGTTACTTTGGAGCTGCATGGCGTCCGGTTTATCCTTATATTCCCTTTTGGGAAATACTGTCACAGGGATCCCATGGGGCCCAAACCTTTAAGGAAATGGAAGAACAAAAGAAAGCTAGTGAGTTGACATATGTAACTCAACGTCTGAAATGTAGTCAACTTCGTAAGTATCTATACAATAAAAGTCAAAAATAAACCACTGCTCTCTTGGAAGTAACAAAAATCTCCACTTCTTTTGGTTCCATATTTTAGAGAAAACCAGAAATAACCTAAATGGTTACCCTAAACAATACCAGAATAGCTAGCTTTACTTAAAAGAGACCTTTCTGTTATCAGACAGATTAATATGAAATGCCATGTGGTAGGATACTCACTGAACCATGAACACTTTTTAGTAAATGCAATCATACATTAGATATAATCATTTTCCTCTCAAAAGCTTAATAAAAGATAGGGGTGGTGGTACCTGTCTGTAATTCCCATACCCAAGAGGCTAAGACAGGAAGATCTCAAGTTCCAGGCCAATTCAGATATTCAAATTATTTCCAATGCTGACAGGAATAGAGCTGTGTGATTTCAAAGTTTGTTTGGTTTTTGTTGTTGTTGTTGTTGTTGTTTTTCCAGACAGGGTTTCTCTGTGTAGTTTTTGATGCCTGTCCTGGATCTCGCTCTGTAGACCAGGCTGGCCTCGAACTCACAGAGATCCATCTGGCTCTGCCTCCCGAGGGCTGGGATTAAAGGCGTGTGCCACCACCACCACCACCACCACCACCACCACCACCACCACCACCACCACCACCTGGCTCAAAGTTTGTTTTTTTAATACTTTGCATGTATGGATGTTTTAGCTTCATGAATATCTATGTATACCATGAGTGCAAGTACCTTCAGAAGCCAGAAGAGATACCTGGGACTGGAGTTACAAACTATTGTGAGCTGGGGACCATGTAGGTGCTGGGGACTGAACCCAGTTCATCTGGAAAAGCAGTCTTTAACTGATGAGTCATCACTTCACTGCCTGCCACACCGCCACCCCCCGTACCCCCGGGAGTTTCAAACTTTTTGAAAACACATACTACATTCAGAAATAATTCCAGCAGGGCAGAGTAGCACATATCTGTAGTGGCAGTACCAAGAAAGAGTGTGACAAAGGATTCTGAGTTCAAAGCCAACTTGTACGACACAGCAAAGCCTCTTGTCTCAAAGAGAAAACCAAAGAAAAAAAAGAAAGGAAAAGTATTTTCCAATGTAATGCAATTTAAAAACCAGTTACACAGCAGGTGTGCATGCCTCGATCCCAGGTTCTGTACAGAATGGGAATGTGCAGAAAAGGGGGCGTCAGTGAAAACCGTTTCTCATACAAACCAGAAATCTAACTGATTTAATGCACTGGGACTGAAATAAAGAAACGTTAAATTAAATTTGCTGTATTCATTGCCTTCATTTAAAAATGAAACCATACTCCAAGTAATCTCAGTGTATGCCAGCGTATATATGTCAGCTTGCTTATTATAAACACTGAAATGGTAGCAGCTGGCACAAGATGATGCTAATGCCAGTCTTATAAGGCAAAGTTATGAGAACCCGAGGTCAGAAGCAGGCTAGACAGGTAGAACCCTGTAAACTGAATGAAAATGTTTTCTATAGGTCAATTTTCCCCCAAGAACAAGTTTTTAGTTTTTCCTTTGTTTTTTATGTGCCTGTCCTCTTAAATGCTCTCCAAAGGTTCAGAATAACTGGTTAAGAAAACAGTGTAACCAGTCATGGCTTAAGGCCAGTCATGGTGGCTCATGCCTTTAAGTTTAGCAATCAGGAGGCAAAGACAGGAGGATCTCTGTGAGTTCCCTAGTTCCAGAACAGCCAGGACTATAGAAAAAGAGACCCTGTCTCAAAAACAAACAAACAGAAAAAAAAAAAAAAAAGATAGCCTCTCATGTTCCTCTCTAAAAAATAATAAATCTTTGGGGCTGGAGAACTTAAACATAATAATCTTAATGATTTTATTTTTTAAATAAAGTTCAAAAAAAATTTTTTTGAAATAGGGTCTCACAGTGTATTCCAGGCTGGCCTAGAAGTTGCTATATAGTACAAGCTGGCCTTAATCAGACCCTCCTGCTGCCTCACAAGGGCTGGAATGACAAGTATATGTCTCCATACCCAGCTGATCTAAAGTGAAGTTTTCAGCTCTTATCAACTGTACATTTTAGTTTTGCATGTATAAAATAAGGTTAGTTCCCAGCTCATGGATAGTAATCCTCAACAAACTCATCAACAAATATTAGGCATAAATTTTACTTCATTTAAATAGTTTTATATTTTACTAATGTAGAACTTAGAATTCTCATATCTTACTCACCAATTACTTATATGTAGACTGAACAGCAGTAAGCACTCTTAACCACTGAAACATCTCCCTGGCCCCAAATATATTTAAATAATTACAAAATGACCTCAAGGGACCAGAAAAATAAATCACTTTTAGAGAAAAAAGGAGAGATCACATGTCTTCACTCATCATGTTGCTACCTCACATGGACAATGAGACACTAGTCATAAAACCAATTTCAAGGGTCACACTATGATTAATTAAATCAAAATCTATGTCTAAGAACAATGAGAGTAATACTCATGACTGCAGTATATCTGTTTCATGTATGTGCAGATGATCAGACATGAGTATTTCTTGAGAAGTGAAGCAGAATGATCAAGAGTTCAAGGCCAGTTCCAGATACATGAGACCCTGCCTCAACCACCCCTTCCCCACAAAGACACATATTTTTAACTAAGCCTAAATTTGAAAGCCATTAACCTAAGACACCAAAAGGTTACTAAGACTATATTGCAGCACTAAGCTAGACAATGGCTCAGTCCCAGGACCATCAAGGCTGACCAGGAGAGCACATGGCTGAGACCAGCCTGGAACACACAGTGAGATCCTATCTCAATAAGCAAAGGACTGGGTATACTGTGTAGTGGTGGAGCCCTGGCCCCATGTTTGATCCCCAGTACTGCCAAAGAAAAATAAAGTAGCAACCTAATTACAGTCTGTTTCAATCCTAATTTCTTCAACACACAGTTTCCTCTGTGTAGTTCTGGCTGTCCTGGAACTCAACTATGCTGGCCTTGACCTCAGAGAGATCCACCTGCCTCTTTGCCTCCCAAATGCTGGGAATGAAGGCATTTGCCACCCAGCTTAAATCCTCCTATCTTAAGTACAGTCAATGAAATGTTCATCACAAACCCCTGGAGGCACAGAATCTTCAATCTTCTCTATATATAACTATAATCTGAACTTTCCATAAGCACTGTTGCCTTAGGTTTCACTAAGGCAAACATCTATGTCCCACATCAGTGCTAAGCAAGGAGCAGCCTCAGCCGAGGAAAATGTCAAGGAGCAGTATGCAGATGAAAGGCAGAATGGCATCTCCTCACAAGCTTCCTCTTAAGAACTGCTTGAAAAGCCCCACGAGCTGGGTAGTATGCTGAGTATCTTCATCCTCCGTGCGCCACAGCACTCTGACACTGGTGACTCATTCAAACCCTTTCCCATCTTCAGTCTTTAATGACCACAGAAAGAGTCTGACTAGGGGCACTGCTGAACGACAGGGCATGCATTAGCATGTGCTAAGCCCAAGGGATTCAATCTTCAGCACAAAGGAGGGAGGGAGGAGGGAAAGGAGGGAAGGAGATCTGCCAGACACGTACATGACTATAACTCAAGCACTCCAGAGGCTGAGACAGGAGCATCTAGATTCCAAGACATCTTAGGCTATATTGAAAGAGTCTGTCTCAAAAACAAAAACAAAACACAACCCAAAACTAAATGGGCACATTAGGTTATAGCTCACCGCTTGCCTAGGCATGCCTGGCATAGATCCCTAGCACCACACAAAATAAATAAATAAAATTAAAAGAAATAAAAAGAATCCTGTTTGTGAGGAAAAACAGGTAAAGATCCAAGAGACCTCTGTACTGTCTTTGCACTTCCTGTGGCTACAATTATTTAAGATGGATTTCAAAACTGAGTCTTCTGAACAACTAGCAAATGCCAAAGAGAAGAGAAGGATATTGGTATTTAACATTTTTTGTCAAGACAAAAGCTATCAGTGAAGAAGCCTCAGTCTAGTTTAGGGACGTAGCTCAGTTGGTAGAGGGCTCACCTAGCCCTGGGTTCGAGTCCCAGCAATGCAAACACTGGGCATGGTGGCTCACACTTGGCTCACACTAGTAAACCCAGCAGCATACATGGGAAGTGAAGGCAGGAGGGTCCAAAGTTCATAAAAGACCCCGACAAACAAACAAACAAATCGGTATTACTTCCAGGAATGAATGACGGTTGAAGGGATCTTCTGAACTGGGAATGGCAGGCAGCACACCAGTTATCCCAGACTAGGTCAGGCAGAAGCAGGGAGATCTTCTGGAGTCTAACTGGGTTACATAGTGAGAGAGACTCTGTTCCAAAATCCCAAAGCAGGAAATCGTTTATTTCATCCTAGGGTTTGGATCCCATTTAAGATAGTTTTATTCATCATTTTACTCACCATTTTTAATTTTGTTAATCAATCCTATCCTTAAATTCACATTGCTTCCTAGGTTAAAAACCTTTACCCAAATTCCTTTTCAGGAGCATACTTGAAACCTAACTGAATGTTTACCAACAACTATTTTAAGTCAGGTATATTTCTGGATTTATTTTTTTAATTTTGAGTTTTTTTTAAGGTAGAGTCTTGTAGCCCAGGTTCGCCTGGAACTCACTATGTATATAGTTTGAGCTGGCTTCTAACATGTGGCCTTCTAACATGTTGGATTACAAGCATGTGCCACCACATCTGGCTTTCTTTGTATTTCTAATTCTTACCTCTGATTTGGAAAGTTCAGTTTGTTCATTTTAATGATGGCAGTGTTCATCTGTATGAACTTACCAGCACCCTCAATCAACTCATTTCTGACCTCAATAATTCTTTTCCTTCTGTTTAGAGCAGTTCAGCCGAACACAACTGATTCTCATTTAGACCCCTCCAATTCTTGCCAAGTAAATGCAGAAAGGGATTCTCTTAAAAGTTATATGCAAAAATATAGAAATGCAAAGGTATTATTAGAGTCTGTAGACAAGCAAAGGAGTTGGAAGAAACTAATCACTCAGAGAAAAGTTCAGGAGAGTTAGCTGAAATAGGTCCAAGTGCTTTGCATGAACCCAACTACCCTCTCAGCAAACAGGTCAACAGAATAATTTTTTTTCCTACAGACAGGAAAAAAAATTATGCTTAACCACTTGAAAAATAATATGCAGATTTATTTTATTTCCAGCAGATGTGTTTAGAAACTACCTCTCCAGGCACTGGGAAGATAGCTCACTCAGTAAACTGAAGCGGCAGAAACACGGGGACCTGAGGTTAATCTCTAGCACCATGTAAAACCCTGGGTGTGATGGTATGTGTAGATCCATGTGGCTTTTGGGCCTGCTAGCTAGTCTAGCCTAATGAGTGAGTCTCGCCGGGCGGTGGTGGCGCACGCCTTTAATCCCAGCACTCGGGAGGCAGAGCCAGGTGGATCTCTGTGAGTTCGAGGCCAGCCTGGACTACCAAGTGAGTTCCAGGAAAGGCGCAAAGCTACACAGAGAAACCCTGTCTCGAAAAACCAAAAAAAAAAAAAAAAAAATGAGTGAGTCTCAGGTCCTCAGACTGAAACCCTGTCTCAAAAGACAAGGTAAGGAGGAAAAAAAGACAAAGTAGACAGCTCCTGAGAATAAATCTGAGGTTGAACTGTGGCCTCTACACACATTCACACACACACACACACACACACACACACACACACACACACACACACACACACAAAGCTATGTCTCCTTAAAATAAGCAACAGATTAGGTTATAAAGACAGGAAAGTGTAAAGCAAGCTTATTTTGCTTCACATTTCTTTGTGAAATTTGGTTAGGTCAATAATCAGGACAAATGAAATTAATTCAATAGCATGTAAATGCAATAGAAAATTTTACCAACAAAATTACATCCATTCCTTTTAAAACAGAATTACCAGTTGGGAACAGAAGTACATGCCTAAACCCCAGGATTTAGAAAGCCACATGAAGCCTGACTTAAAAGGCAAAAGGTTCAGCAGTTAAGAGCACTGGCTGTTCTTCCAGGACTCTGGGTTAGTTCCCATTACACAAATGGCAGCTCACAACTGTCTGTAACTCCAGTTCCAGGGGATACAACACCCTCACACATACATATGTGCAGGCAACACACCAATGCACATAAAATAAATAAATTTAAAAAACAAAAACACCATAAACCATGTCACTTCACTACACCAAGAATGAGCCTCAAGGACATACTCAAGTCTACTTACAGGATGTTATTAAGTAAAGCAGCCTCCCATACCCAGGTCACTTTCCAGTTTCAGTGGCACACATAGTAATTTCTGTTACAGTATATTGTCCTAGTTATCATAAATCTTTACTTTCTCAAAAATAAAACTTTGTAATAATTTATTGATTATAATTTTAGGCTAGACATGGTACACATGCATGTAACCAAATCCCAGAATTTGTGAGATAGTCAAGAGAATCAAGGCTGGGGTTGTAGAGATGGCTCAGTGGTTAAGATCATTATTGCCCTTCCAGAGGACCTGAATCTGATTCTCCGGACCCATATCAAGTGACTCAGAACCTCGTGTTAACTACAACTCCAGGGGATCCTATAGCGCTGGCCTAAGTGGACACCTACCCACACAGCAACACACATACATGATTTAAAAAGGGAGGGGGGAGATGGAGGGTCAAGGAGCAATGGAAGCATAGCAGCTGGGCAAGTGTGTGCTGAGCAAGCTGGAGTTGGGTGGTCAGCTCCATCAGGCTGCAGAAACAGCAAGTGCATGAGTTAGCACACAAGTTAGTGTCAAGTACAACCAATGGCAGCTGCAGTGGGATGTGGAAAAGCAAATGGACAGATACCAGGAGAAGCTGTACTATGGCAGAATCAGATATACCAGATGAAGTCAACACTTATGAACTGTTGGAAATGAACAGTCAAGAGGAAAGAAGCCAAAGAATCCAGGGACTCTTGGAGTCCTGCAGGAATCCCACAGAGGACTTCATCCAGGAGTTGCTGGCCAAGCTGAGAGGACTGTGCAAGCAGCTGCAGCCCATCCTCTCAAGATGACCATAGCCTGACCCCCTACCACGACTGGGCCCACACTGCCAGACCCTGACTATTGCCTGAATCCCTCTACTCCCAAACCCCCAAAATCCATATTGTTATTTAATGTTTAACAGTGTTTCTTATTTGTATTTAATAGTTCTGTAACAGGGGGGAAAAGCATATACACATACACACACATACACACATACATACACACACACACATCTTGGCTACGAGTTCAAGACCAGCCTGTGCTGCCTAGGCCAGTCTCAATAATAATAATAATAATAATAATAATAATAATAATAATAATAATAATAATAATAAAATAACCCTAAGTAACCTTTTAATTTCCAGCAATACCTAGGAAATAGAAAATTATAACCTATTATATCTAGCATTCTCTACTTTGGACCATTTACTACTGTATCATCATCAGTTTGCTCACAGACCAGCTTAACAGTACAGCAGAAAGTATTTATCAACAAATCCAAAGGTCGTTAGTTTCTCTGTAAAAATGAAATGCAAGAAGCATGCAGCTTTGAACTGGTGTTCAATAATTAACATTTTAGTGTTTGTAGATCTGTATGTCTAAAATACCGCCTACCTAATGTAGTATGAATATAAGTAAGTCATCAAGAAGACTACGAAAACCACTTGTTGGATCATTGTAAACTATAATTAGCATTGGAGTGTTCAAAGTAATAACTCCATTTGGGGCACTAAATTTAACTCAGTGATAGGGCCCAATATGGCCCTGTTTGAGTGTCAACGTCCTCCCAAACAAGTAAGTGACCTAATTAGAATACATCTACAAACTCTAATTTTTAAAATTTGAGACAGTGTCTCACTATATAACTTAAGCCAACTCTGAATTCATGATCCTCCTGCCTCAGGAGTGCTGGGATTACAGACACATGCCACTATGCCCTGGGCTGTTAAATAAAGTAGTAAATAATTATTAGCTTAATTAGTGCCCAAAACAGAATAAAACTGATTAAGTTATACTTAATAGTGACAGCTGTGAAGACATATCTATTTTATTTAACTTCAAATTAGCTTTTTACCAAGGAATTTTAAATCACATAAACTTGAAAGACTTTTGGGTCACTACCCAAACAACAACAACAACAACAACAACAACAACAAAAGCCGGGTAGTGGTGGCGCACGCCTTTAATCCCAGCACTCGGAGGCAGAGGCAGGCGGATCTCTGTGAGTTCAAGGCCAGCCTGGTCTCCAAAGCGAGTTCCAGGAAAGGCACAAAGCTACACAGAGAAACCCTGTCTTGAAAAACCAAAAAAAAAAAAAAACCAAAAAAACGCCGGGCGGTGGTGGCGCACGCCTTTAATCCCAGCACTCGGGAGGCAGAGCCAGGCGGATCTCTGTGAGTTCGGGGCCAGCCTGGGCTACCAAGTGAGTTCCAGGAGAGGCGCAAAGCTACACAGAGAAACTCTGTCTCGAAAAACCAAAAAAAAAAAAAAAAAACGTATTTATAGAAAGGAACCCACTGGTAGGGTGGTTTGAATATAATGGCCCCATAGGCTCATACAGGTATGGCCTTATTGGAGGTCTATCACTGGGGATGGGCTTTGAAGTTTCAAAAGCCCATGCCAGACCCCCATGCTTCTCTCTGCCTACTGATCAGGATATAGTTTTCAGCTACTGCTCCAGCACCTGCCTGCATGCTGCCATGCATTTGATAATGAACTAAAACTCTGTAACTATAAGCAACCCCCTAATTAAAATAAATGCTTTCTCTTATAAGAGTTACCTCGGTCATGGTGTCTCTTCATAGTGACCAAGACATAAGTTGGTAACAGGGAGTGAGGTATTGCTGTGACAGGTCTGACCATACTGTTTGTTGGAAAAATACGTAAAACTTTGGAACTTTCGACTAGAAAAACAGTTGAATGCTGAGGGGGGGCTTAATGGGCTTTCCTAGTAGAAGCATGGAAAACGGTGGTGCTTGGAGTGCTTAGGGCCCAGCTAAAAAAAAGTTTCAGAGAGGAAGACTAATATGGTGCCTGGAGATCATTCTTGTGATATTTTGGCAAAAGAAGGTGGCTGCTTTTACCCTTGTCCTGAAAACCTACCTGATGCTAATTGAAGAGTTTTGGGTTAATAGCACTGGCAGAGAAGATTTCAAAACAGCCTAGCATTGACTGTGTCATGTGGTTATTAGTAGTCACTTATGCGGACCTACAATGAAAAGGAACAAGAGGGCAAGGAGAAATATAAAAGGTACAGTTTGAAGAGAAAAGAAGCACCCGGAAATGTTTTGTTGGACTTAAGTCTTATGCTTCAGGAGATAAAAAGTTTAAAGACAAGCTTGATGCTAAATGGAATAAAGGAAGTGGTTGTGACCCCCACTCCAAGCTAAGCTTTCAACCTGTGAAAAAGAATTGAAGGAAAGCTTGAGCAGTGAAGGGAACCATCAACAGACAGCTGAATGCAAATGTCATTGAAAATGGAGGCCAAGTTCCAGACCTAGCAAGCGTAGAACTTGGCAGCTTCAGTCATGGCCACACGGCTCTGGCTTCAGAGTCAAGGATAGTCTCCCTCTAAGGAAAGTCACTGAGGCCAGGTGTGTGTATCTGGGGTGTCCCTGCAGGAAGCTCAGAGAGGCCATTATATGAAGCTGTGAATGAGAAGCCTGGATTGTGTTGGATACCCCAAAATGTTGGAAATGCCAGTCTTGGGATATCTGCCAAAAAATGCTGCAGATGAGAACCAGTCTGCAGTGTGGAACCAGCCCAAGAGAGAAGTGTGCTGCAGTCAACAAAGCTGAAAGGAGTTGAGGCTCTGAACTGAGTTGAGTGCTTTGACATCAGACATGGAGATGCCATGCTGGTTTTCAGTCTTGCTTTGGTCTGCTATGCTCAATTTCCTCACTTTTGGAATGGTAATGCATATTCTGTGCCACTGTATTTTCAAAGTATGTGGTGCACCTTTTGAGTTTGAGTTTACCGAGGGTTACAGTAAAAGGTTGCCATGAATCTCAGGTGAAATTTTGGACTTTTAAACAGTGTTGAGACTGTAATAGACTATGGAGACTTTTGAAGTTGTACTGAATGCATTTTTGCATTATGATATGACTGGTTACAAGCCTATGTAGGGGCCAGGGAGTGTAATGTGGTGGTTTGAATGAAAATGACCCCCATAGGTCCATATACATGTGGCCTTGTGGAAGAAGTGACTACTCTACTTAAATTCCTAGAAACAAAAACAAGCAGAACCAGAGAGTAGAAATGGTGGTTGCCAGGGACTAGGGAAGCAGAAAAGGGTATCTGTTATCTACCAAGTTTTAATTTGCAAGATGGGAGATCTGCCTCAACAATGTAAACACACTTAACATCACTGAACTGTACATTCAACAGTTAAGATGATAAACAGTGCATGTACTTTTTATATTAAAAAAGAATTGATGCACCAGGCACGCCTTTAATGCCAGCACTGGGGAGGCAGAGGATCTCTGTGAGTTCGAGGCCAGGATGGTCTACAGAGTGAGTTCCAGGATAGGCTCCAAAGCTACACCAAGAAACCCTGTCTTGAAAAAAACAAAAAAGAATTAATGGGGGCTGGAGAGATAGCTCAGAGGTTAAGAGCACTGGCTGTTCTTCCAGAGATCCTGAGTTCAATTGCCAGCAACCACATGGTGGCTCACAACCATCTATAATAAGATCTGGTGCCCTCTTCTTGTGTGCAGGCATATATGCAGACAGAATACTGCATACATAATAAATCAATCTTAATAATAAAAAAAAGAATTAATGTGAAGCTGGCTTGGTGGCTCATTAGTATTCAGGAGTCTGAAGTAAAGCTGCCACAGGTTTGAGGCCATCCTGATCTAAATAGTGAATTCTAGGCCAGCCTTCCCTTAAGTATGAGATGTGGTGTCAAAGAGCAGAACAAAAGCTGTGAATATAGTTCAATTGATAGAGTACTTACCTAGCATGTACAAAGCCCTAGGCACTGCAAAAACCAGGTATGGTGGCATATGCCTGTAACAGCACTTAGGAAATGGAGGCAGAAGGATCAGAAGTTCAAGGTCATCCCTGCTAGACAGAATTCAAGAATACCCTTGGCTATATGAGTCCCCATCTCAAAAAGCAAACAAGCAAATAAAACATATATAATATCTACCCAAATATAGGAAATACAGTGAAAAGCATCCTATTTGAAATTATTAGTGCATGGAAAATAATAGTTTCTCAGTGGGGAAACATGATGGCACCTGGGGGCTTCAAGTGTAGAACCCCGAAAACATTTATATTTATTTATATTTCTTTATATGGCCCAGAAGTAAATCAGACAAATCCAAGTTGAGAAACAGTCCCTACAATTTCTGAATCAGATTGCAACTAAATACAATCATGTAAACACAAGCCCAATCCCAGCATTTGAGAAGCTGGGGCAAAAAGACAGTGGATTCGAGGTCAGCCTGAATTCATACTACATATACTATGTACTACATAGCAAGAGCCCATCTTAAAATAAGACAGGTGAGATGGCTCACCAGGTACAAGTTGCCATCCAAATCTGACAATGTGAATTTGACCTCCAGAAGCCAAGGTAGAAAGAGAGAATGAACTCCTCAGAGTTGTCCTTTGACCTCCACAGAGGCACTCTAGAACATGTGAGCCTGAACTCACACACACACATTATACAAAACAATAATAATAATGTTTTTAAAAACTCAAAAGTAGGGCTGGAGAGATGGTTCAGTGGTTAAGAGCACAGACTGCTCTTCCAGAGGTCCTGAGTTCAATTCCCAGCAATCACATGGTGGCTCACAACCACCTATAATAAGATCTGGTGCCCTCTTCTGGCCTGCAAGGACACATGCAGACAAAAACACTGTATGTATAATAATAAATAAATCTTTTTAAAAAAAAAAACTCAAAAGTAAATAGATATATATGTATATGTACAGACAAATACATCTGAGAATGATGTTTTCAACCTAATGGTGAAAAGTTAAGGCAAAAATATTTATATCAAGAATGATGCTGGGCAGTAGTGGCACACATCTTTGATCCCCGTACTCAGTAGGCAGAGGCAGGGGGATCTGAGTTCAAGGTCAGCCTGGTCTACAGAGCTAGTTCTAGGACAGCCAAGGCTACACAAAGAAACCCTGTATCTTGAAAAACAAACAAATAACAACAAAGAATGATAAACAGGGGCTGGAGAGATAGCTGAATGGTTAAGCATGGGTGCTGCTTTTCTAGAGGATCTAAGTGTGGTTCCCATTACTCATATCAAGTAGCTCACAATTACCTGTAACTCCAGCTCCAGGGAGAATTCTTACACTTCTGGACTCCTCAGGCACCTGCACACACATGCATATATACACACTATAGATTTACACATAATTCTTAATAATCAATCTTGTTTTAAATGGTAAATAAAACAGGATGGCGCGATGGCTCAGTGGTTAAGAATATCTTGTAGCACTTATAGAGAACCCAGGCTCAAGTACTCACACCGCACCTTGTAACTGTCTAGCTCCAGATCAAGGAGATCCAATGGCCTCTTCTGGCCTCCTTGGCACCAAGTGCACACATGGTAAACATATATATATGCAAACACTCATACACACAAACTAAAAAAATAAAATCTTTTTAAAGAAAAGAATAAAACAAAAAAAATAATGATAAAGCAATGGGGCAAAGTTTAAAAAATTAGTGACTATCTGGGTATAATGATGCATGCCTATATAATCTCAGCACTTGGGAAGAAGAGGCAGGAGAATCAGTGCAAAGCCATCCCCAGTTACATACTGTGTTCCAAGCCAGCCTAAGCTATTAGATCTTGGGGGGAGAGACACACACAAATTAAAGACCCAAGGTAAAAACTTTACATGAGTTCTCTACAATGATTGAAAAAGATGGGTATAGTGGCACAAGCCTTTAATTCCAGCACTTGCAGATCTGAGTTTGAGGTCAGCCTGGTCTACATAAGGAGTTCCAGGACAGCCAGAGCTATAATATAGAGAGCCCCCGTCTCAAAATCAAAAAACGGAAAAAAAAGAAAATTTCAAAATAAATCTAATTGCAGTAACATGGTCTGGGGACATCGCTTAGTAGGTGAAGTGCTGCCTTACTGGCAACAGAAGGCAATCTGACCACCAGAACCCTTTGTAATCCCAGCATTGAGGAAGTTGAGGGAGGCAGATCCCTGGAGCTCACTGGCCAGCCACCCTGGTCTAAACTGCAAGCCCCAGCTCCCACTGAGAGAACCTGTCTCAAAAAACAAGGCAGAGGGGCTAGAAAGATGACAGTTGCTGCTCTTCCAGAGGACCCAAGCTCAGTTTCCAGCACCCAAGTCAGGTGGCTTGGCAACTATCTGTAACTCTAGCTCTAGGGGGTCTAACACCTCTGGCCTACTCATCACCTGTACTCATATGCAGATACACACACCTAGACGTAATTAAAAACAAAGCTAAAACTTCAAAACAAGGGACACAATTCATGAGGAATGACACCCGAAATAGACATCTGACCTCCAGATGCACCTGCAAGCACATGTGTGTATATACACGCAAGCATATGCTCTTATGGGTGTGTAAACTCACATCATCATATACTATAGTATTATAGGAAAAATAATGTTTTCAATTAATACACCATTTAGACAGATAATTCCCTCCCAAAGATACATTAAAAATAGGTTTTTAAAAAAATCTAATCTTGGGACTGGAGAGGTGGGTGGCTCAGAAGTTAAGAGCACAGGCTGTAGGCCAGGCGGTGGTGGCGCACGCCTTTAATCCCAGCACTCAGGAGGCAGAGGCACACGGATCTCTGTGAGTTCGAGGCCAGCCTGGACTACAGAGGGAGTTCCAGGAAAGGCGCAAAACTACACAGAGAAACCCTGTCTCGAAAAACCAAAAAAAAAAAATTAAAAAAAAAGAGCACTGGCTGTTCTCCCAGAGGACCCGGGTTCAATTCCCAGCACCCACATGGCAGCTCAAAACTGCCTGTAACTCTAAGATCTGACACCCTCAGGCAGACAGACATGCAGGTAAAACACCAGTGCACATAAAATGAAAATAGTTTTTTAAAACCATCCAATCCTGGGGCTAGAGAAATGGCTCAGGGTTTAAGAGCACAGGTTGCTTCTTCCAGAGGTCCAGGATTTGATTCCCAGCATTCACATAGTGGCTTATAACTACTTATAACTCTGCTCCCAGGGGATTCAACATCCTCTTCTGGTCTCCCTGGGTACCAGCCACACAAATGGTGCACAGACACACATGCAGGCAAAACATTCAAACATATAAATTTTTTTCTTTTTATTTTTCTTTATTAAGAAATTTTCTACTCACTCTATATACCAACCACAGATTCCCCTCTCCTCCCTCCTCATACATATAAAATTTAAAAATAAAGATTAGAAATGTAACCATGATACAGTATGTACTCAACATGTCCAAGACCCTAAATACAATCCTTAATGTCATACACACAAAGAAAAGTCATCTTTGTTTTATTTGGGGGGGGGGGGGTAGGGGGGGTCAAGACAGGGTTTCTCTATGTAACCCTGGCTGTCTTAGACTCGCTCTGTAGACCAGGCTAGCATCAAATTCACGGAAATGAATTGCCACTTGCCTCTGCCTCCCAAGTGCTGGAATTAAAGCCATGCACTGTCACCACTACCACCACTGCCTGGCCAAAGAAATCATCTTAGTTTCACCAAAACCATATTTTCTTTAGAACATGTTCTCCTTATATAACCAGGAACTACATACATCTGACTCTACCAAAGCATTTGAGGAAACAAACAAATGTTTGTTAAATTGAGGGCCAGTGGGGCTGGAGAGATGGCTCAGCGGTTGGGAGCACTGACTGCTCTTCCAGAGGTCTTGAGTTCAATTCCCAGCACCACATGGTGGCTCACAACCATCTGTAATGAGATCTGGCACCCTCTTCTGGCCTGCAGGTAAACATGCTGTATACATAATAAATAAATCTTTAAAAAAAAAAAAAAAATTGAGGGCCAGTGAGACAGTTCCAACCAGTAAATGTGCTTATGTACCAAACCTGACGACCCGAGAGTTTGATCCCCAGGACTGGCAATAGGAGAGAGCAGGTTCCCAGAAGCAGTTCTGTGATTTCCACACATAAACCATGGCATGCACATGTTTACACTCATGTGAGTGTCCACACATACTAAAACAAGTAAAGAAAGGTAAGTTAAAAACAGGGCTCAGGATGCAGGCCAGTTGGCCAAATGTTACCCCTAGAATGCAGAAAACTCTTGGGATTTAGTCCCCAGCATGACATAAAATTGAGTGTGGTGGTGCTCCTATAATTCCAATTCTTGAGAGTTAGAAAATGGAAGGAGGGGCTGGAGAGATGGCTCAGAGGTTAAGAGCACTGGCTGTTCTTCCAGGTCCTGAGTTCAATTCCCAGCAACCACATGGTGGCTCACAACCATCCATAATGAGATCTGGTGCCCTCTTCTGGCCTGCAGGTGTATATGCAGACAGAACACATACATAAGAAATAAATAAATCTTTAAAAAAGAAAGAAAAAAAAAAAAAGAAAATGGAAGGTAAGGAGTTCAAGACTCTGCTCCCACATAGTGAACTCTAGGGCAGGCTAGGATACATAAGACCATTTCAAAGAGAAAAAAAAAGGAGGGTCACAGCCTGCTATGGTAACACAAGCATTAATCCCAACACTTGGGAGGCACAGGCAGGCAGATCTCCCTAAGTTCCAGGCCAGCCAGGTCTACACAGTGAGTTTCCAAGCCAACCAATGCTAAATAACAAGACCTTGTCTCAAAAACAAACAAACAAACAAACAAAAGACCGTGCAAGATGGTTCACAGTTCAGTGGGTAAAGGTGCTTGCCACCAAGCCAACAACCTGAATTTAATCACCATGGTAAAAGAGAAAAAAACCAAATCCTGCAAGTCGTCCTTTGGATTCAGTCTCCAAAACACAAGATAAAATAAAATTAGAATAGGGACAGTAGGCTGGCATTGTGACTCTTGGGGTGAGGGGCAGTAACTGGCTAGGCTAGGGCAAGAGGACCAGAAGTTCCAGGCCAACCTAGGCAACATATCAACAGTGCTTCAAATTAGTCACCAGAGTGCTCCCCTCCTCTAATGTGCATGAAGCCCCAGATTCAATCCCCAATACTAGCAAAAGAAAATTACCTGGGAACCACAGCACATCCCTGGCACCCCAGCCCTTAGGAATAGAAACAGGGGGTCAGGACTTCAAGCCAGGCTTAGCTGTCAAGTTTGAAGGAAGCCTAGATTTGAGATCCTGACTCAATAAAGCATAAAAGAAAAGAGTAAAAATTAAAAGGTGAGCCGGGCAGTGGTGGCGCACGCCTTTAATCTCAGTACTCGGGAGGCAGAGCCAGGTGGATTTCTGTGAGTTCGAGGCCAGCCTGGTCTACAGCGCAAGATCCAGGACAGGCACCAAAACTACACAGAGCAACCCTGTCTCGAAAAACAAAAATAAACAAACAAACAAATAGATAAATAAAAATAAAAGGTGCTAGGATATGGTGTTAACACCTGCAATTCCAGGACTCAGAAGGCTAAGACAGGAAGTCTCAAGGTCCAAAGCCAGCCAGGGCACAGGGCCTCGCTGTCTCCAACAACAGGCATCTTACATATCCCTACTAATAACTATCATTTATAATTTTAAGCAATTTACTTAATCTGGCACTATGTCTACAAATTTAACCTGAAAATCAGAGTGAAATGAAACAATGTATATACAACACAGAAATGGCAGCTGTAGGGCTGGCAAAGTAGCTCAGTTGGGAATAATACTTCCGGAGCATAGGTGAAGCACTGGACTGGGTCCCCAACATCTTGTAAAAGCAAGAGGTGGTAGCATGCATCTACAGTTGTAGCACTCAGGAGATGGAGGCAGGAGGATCAGAAGTTCAGGGTCATCCTCAGTTACCTGAGGCCTGCCTTTGACTACAGACCCTGTCTCAAGGGGGAAAAAAATGCCAAGTGCGAGTAGTTATTATGAAGTCCAGAAAGTAAAGCTTAGCAGCTCTGTTAAGTGATACATATGAGAAGTGAAACTACAGAGTTAGGCAACTATATAAACTGGTTCAAAGGGAAGAAAACAAAAATTATGGACAACTTACACCTGACAGGAAGCTAAATTTAAGAAACCACTTCCAAGTGAACGTACTAGTTTTAGAGCAAGAATCTGGATCTGCTACTCAAGTTGTACATTCTCCAAATGCATTGCTTAATTTGCAATTATAGTCCATTCTAAAGTAATTCTGTTTGAGCTAAACTATCTCCTAATTGCTCCAGAACCAGAGTGAAAATCAAATTGATGGGGCAGGAAACCTATGTATTTTCAAAAATATTTTATATGTATGGGTGTTTTGCCTGCATGCATTTATGCAAACTACATGTGTGCAGCACCTTTGGGGGTCAGTAGGTTGGATCACCTGGAGCAGGAGTCAGACAGTTATGAGCTGCCTTGTATGTGTTGGGAACAGAACCCATATCTTCTGGAAGAGCTAAGCCCTCTCTCCAACCCCAGAAATCTATACACTTTTGAGAACCACTGACTAAACTGTGTTTAGCAAAGTTATTCTGCATTAAATCCAGGCAAAATTTAACAAAACCTTCACTTACTTCTCTATCTGCCAGCCACTACAGCAAAATTCTTTCTGGTGATGTGCATCTTAATGTAGGAGTTTAGGGAGAACTAAGCTACTAAGAAATTACATATGTACTTACTTGGCAGGCCAAATAACTAAGAACATCTTTCACCTTTTGAAAGTTATAACAGTTATAACAGTGAAGATAAGCATTAACACTCAAGCTACTTAACAGCAGCCCCCAAAAAAGTTGCCTTACCATCCCATAGTTTCATCATGACTTTAAAACAGCACACAGTAAAGTATGGTCTTATTTACATGTAAAAAGCTGAAAATTAACCTTATTAGAAACTCCCACCAAGCATGGCCTTGCCTGTAATCCCAGCACTCAAAAGCTAAGACAGAAAAGATCATAGACAGTTTAAAGCCTGCATGGGCCACAGAATAAGAACCTGTCTCAAAGAAAGAAAAGCTTCAAGTGCAATAAAGCACGTCTGGAATAGTGTATGTATAATACATCTAGTTACCTAAGATACAATATTTATAACTAGATGTGGTGACACGGGCTTGTTATTCCAGCACTCAGGAAGCTGAGGCAAGAACAACATCTGAGTTCAGGACCAGCATGGTTATATGGAAGCCTGTCCAAAGAGACTTTTTTTTTTGGGGGGGGGGTTTATATATAATATAAAAATACATCTAATAAAATTGATAAAAATTATTTGGGGGCTAGGCAATCACATCCCTGTAATCCCAGGACTAAGGAGGCTAAGGCGGAAAGATCGCAAACCCCAGGCCAGCCAGAGCTACACAGTAAAATCCTGTCTCAAAGCAAAAAATTACCACAATTCTTTGTTTTCAGATTCAAACTAGATTTTTATTTGCCAACAACTAAGTATCTGTGCCAACCAAACAGTCAGATTGGAGCAACATACAATGGAGGAACTCAGTACAGTAGTGAGCATCCCAGAAGTTGTCTGGATCAGGAAGGGATTGATTGGCACTTGCCTCTGCTACTCTTCTTACAAGCCCTCTAGCACCTTTCAAGATAAGGTATAATCACCAATAAATTCAGAATGTACAGCTCAACCCAGCCTTCACACATACTACTAGAGGGCCTAGGTCCTCAACCTCCAAGCTTTAGGACACACTACTGACACCACTACTCACTGCTCCACCAGAATGGCTGTATATTTTTCCCACCAAAAGTAGGGCTATTGCACCATACGTTCATGGTCTCTGTAAAGAAAAGAAATCATTGTCTTGGTTTATATTTCCTTTAAAAACAAATGTTCTACAAATTAAATTTAAGATCCTAAACAGTAAATGCTAAAGTTTTCAAAAGAAATCATTTCAATTTTTAATAAACAGCCCCCCATACACAGAATATTATACTTGTAAAAATACAGTAATATGCATGTGCCATAAAATTAAAATATGCAAGTCTTTTTAAGTACCAATGCTTATTTCATGGTTCCTTAATTCAGGGATTCAGAAATATTTTTCAGGGTTTCAAAGTAGCTTTATAATTATTTTTAAGATAATAATGAATAAAATAATCCCCTGGACATGGCACACTCCTAGAGTCCTAACAGGAGTCAAAAGGAGGAGCTGCACAACTAGTCCAAGGCCAGTCGAGGCTACACACAGGACCTCTTCTTTTAAAAAAAACGAAAAGAAAAGCCAGGTGTGGTGGTTCAGCCTATAATTCCAGCACTAGAGAAGTAGAAGCAGGAAGATCCAGAGTTCAAAGCCAACTTGGGCTACATAAGACTGTGTTTCAAAAACAAAAACTTGCATAGAAAATGTTCCTTCATGTATGGACTGAGAAAGTCTACAGGGAAGTAAAAGATAACCACTTTAACTAAGTCAATTCAGGTACGTAAAAAGGGTCCTGAGGAGACCCGAATGAAAATGTTGTCCTTCAATCTGCTATGAAGGTTAAATTACTAAAACAGATAACAAAACTGTATCAATCAGAAAAAGATCCAGAATAAACAAATCGCAAGGGTAAATATAATGGCAGAACCACAGATGAACAGAAGCCTGGAAAATTAACTATGTGCAGGTATAAACTTTATTTGTAGTCCAATTTGAACAAAACAATCCTGAGATTTTCATGACAACATTCACTGACCAGAGATTTGAATCAATATAAAGGAAATGCTAGAACTCTGGGAATGACAGTGATAGTATGGTTATTTTTTAAAGCCCATATCTTTTCAAAGAACTAAACTGTAATAAATGTTGAAGCAGGGCAGTGTATACATACAGACATACCCCATGATAAAAAGTACATCAGTATTTATTATTGTCTAAAATAATCAGTTTACTAAAGGATGATTATATGCCAAAATTATAAAAACTGAGATTGATGAGGAAAATAAGAAAAAAAAAATTCATGTGTAAGGCTAACTGCTTTGTCATTAGACAATGCTAATGACCTCAGCAATAGACAAGTAATTTAAACTAGCTAAGGGGGCTGGGTATAAAAACAACAGCTAGAGTAAATGAACTGTAAACTGTATGCTTCACTTAGAGGTATTCAATATTTTTTTAAGCTATAATCAACAAAATTTGTTTTTAACTAGATATTCAAACTACCCTCATTTTAGGCTAAATATGTCATTTATGGCCAAGATCTCGAGAAGTAAAGGGCGGTACAACTGATGTGTTGCTTAAAGGAAGGGTAAATTCTGAGGAGTGCCATTGTTGAAAACATCATGGTTTACACTTTACAAACTAGAGAACTATGAAGTCACAGAATGATAAAGTCCTCATCAAAAGAACAGTTGGTTAACAATATGGTCTGTCCTTTCTGGTAAGCTGACACCAGCTTATGCATTTATATGCATTATGCTTGTCTGTATTCATGTCAACTGGCCACAAACAAATGACCCTCAAAAGAACTATAGGGGTAGAAGCAATGTTTAGAATGTTTGAGGCCTTGGAGTCAACCCTTATTCAATCCAAAAAAACTAAATAAATGCAGTAACTAACCCTCCTGAAGACTAAACAAAAGCACACTGACATATTCCAGTTTTCTCACTGGATAAGCAGGAACTCCAGCTTCAGAAATTATTATACATGCTCTCCTATATTCAAAGGAAGGAAGTAAAGACTCCAGAGCAGCAGCCTATTAACGGAGTACTCTGCTTGGCTTCAAGACCCGGGATCCTTTGCATCACTCTGCACAGTCACTAAAAATTAAAGCACTGACTCTTAAAAAATACACAATTCTTTACTTCCTGCTTAAAAGAAAACTTGCTACCCCATCCAACTTTTCACTTACATTTAAATCTTTACTTTGCGACTCATAAGCTAACTGGCCAAATTAAATAAGCCTCAATTGCCTCCCATATAAATGAAATGCCACCATTAGAGTTAAAAAGACTCTAACTTATGTGATACAATGTCTGCCATTCAATTGGGAGCTCTTGCTATTTTCATCAGGAAGTATAATTCAGTGGCCAATTCAAATAAGATACAAATTATTTTTAAAGTGTCTGTTGAATACAGTGTAGCCATGGCCTGAGCACAATGGATAAAAAGTATCTCCTGGGCTGGATATATAGCTCAAAAGTGGGACACAGGCTGCAGTCCCAGCTACTGTGGCTGCTGAGGCAGGAGGAAGCTGAGACAAGAGGATCAGCTTGAACCCAAGAGGTCAAAACAGGGAGACTAAGACTCTGCACCTTTCAAAAGGGAAAACAGCTCCTCCAAGAAAAGAAATCACTAGTTATAAGAAATGCTATTAGCAAATTAGACCAAAACTCGGAATTCCAACTTTCTAAAACTGATACAATGAGCACCTGGACATGAGAAAAGACAAGCCACTCTATTTCCAAAAACTTACCTTTTTGCACCTTTCTTTTGCAGATTTGAAATTCAGATTCTCACACAATCACTGGCCTCTTCTTCTGTTTGATTCAATAGCATACACATTAGAGTGTCTCTCTTGCTATTAAAAACACCAGCAGAAAGCACTGTCTTAAGCAGCTTTCTAACTATGAAAACTAAAGCACTAATGAAAGCACTAACCCAAAATTACAATAATAATAATAATAATAATAATAAAATAAAATAAAAACAAAACAAAACCCCTGAAGACTAGCAAAGTGTACAGACTGACAGAACAGGTGCCCATTGCCCCCCACCAAACCACCATATTCCAGTATGAATTTAAAAGTTGTTCCCAAATGGAAAACGATTCCTGTGTCTTGACGGGAGGTCAAGGAATTAAAAGTAAAGCATAAGCCAAGATATGGGGTATGATGGGAAATGCCTGTCATACCAGTACTTGGGAGAGGCTGAGTCAGAAAGATTGCAAGTTTGAGGCAAGCATGGACAACTTAACCCAGACCATGTCTCAAAAATAAAAGACAGACAGGCGGGAGAAGGCTGGGGTGTGTGTGGCTTAATGGCAAGATGCTTGCCTGGCATGCAGGAGGCTCTGGGTTCGATCCCCAGTACAGCGAAAAGAAATTAAATAAATACATAACACACCAAGCACACTAATAAACCATTTCCAAACAGGTGAGACACCAGAGTGTGTGTGCTGTTGCAGGAAACAGAATGGAGAGCCATGAATGGGAGTCTCTGCACTTCCTATCTGCAAAAGAAGAGAATAAAAAGGTTAACTCTAAAACTGAGAACAGATTATCTTCTTTACTTGTTTAAAGCAGTGCCCAGAAAATTTTATACAAAAGACGAAAATATACTGGTTAAGACAGAGGTTTGTAGGTGAATTCAACCTTCCAATCAAAACATAAATGTAAATGTAAATATAGTCTCAGAAGTCATTTGAGAGTCAATCCCTAGCACTTGCCAAAGAAAAAGTCATTTGAACCCACCACTTTGAAATTAAAGGTTTAAAAAACAAGGGTCTCATCCCATCTTCAGATATTTCTTTAAGCTGTAAGTAAAATTAGCAAAATGTGCCTCCTTTTTGAAGAGTTACCCTCCGGGGAACTACTTCCAGCAGTGAGAATAACAGTAAAAAAAGGTTCATTAATTCCAGGCTCTTCTTCCTCTCTTAACAAGTGACAGGTAACCTTTAGGGAAGCCCAAAGCACACACCCCTTTCTTCAACCCCGCTAAAGTTAAAGGTTGATTTGAGGACAGACAAGTGCCTCAGCAGCACCTCTCCCCCCGCCCGGCACCCGGTCCTCCTCCGGGGGGGGGGGGGGGATCCATCTGCATTTTGCATTAACCCATCTGCCCCAGTGTGCGAGCCAGGGTCGCAGAGGGCCGGAGATGAGGAGGAGGCGGGGTACGCCAGCCATCTGCACCCGTGCGCGTCCCCAGCCGCACACCTGGGGTCGGGCCCGCCCTCCGGGGCCGCGCGCGCGTCTGCCCCACGCGGAGCGCGCCCCACGGAGGGAGCGAGCGAGCGAGCGAGCGAGCGAGCGGCGCGCAGGACCCGAGGGCGGGGCGGGAGCAGCCGGGGTTCGCGCTCTCCGTCGCGGCGGAGCGGACGGCGTGCTGTCGGGGGCCGGCGGTACCTTTTCGACAGGTCCATGAGGACCCCGGAGAAGAGCTTCTCCCCGAGGCGGAACGACACGACGAGCGCGTCCTCGATGATGTGGTCCAGCGTGACCCGCACCTCCGAGCCGGGGATGAGCTGCGACACCGCCGAGTCCCCGCCCGCCGGCGGCACGAGCGCCGGAGCTAGCGGCGGCCGCGGCACGTCCTCGGACGGCTCGGGGGCGGCCGGGGGCTGCTCGGGCGGCGGGGCCGGGGCGGCCGCGGGCTCGGGAGGCTTCGCCTCAGCCTCGGGGCTACCCGCCAGCTCCCCCGGAGGCGGCGGCGGCGGCGGCGGCGGCAGCGGCTGCTCGTCGGCCTGAGGGGCGGACTGGCGCCCGTCGGCCTCGCCGTCCGGCACCGCCGCCTCGGTGGCCGTGACCGGGAGGGGGGTGCCGGCCTCGCTGCCGGGGATGGGCTCCAGCTCCGGCTCAGCCTCGCCGGCGCCCCCGTCCCCGGGGGACGCCGCGGTCGCCGCCGCCTCAGCAGCCACGGCCGCCATTTTCTCACTGGTCTCTCCCTCCTCCGACTCGGGCTGCGGCGGCGGCGGCGGCGGCAGCGCGGCTGGGTTCCCGAGGCCTTCCCCTCCCTCCCGCTAACACTGTCGTCCCGCCCTTTCCCTGATGCTCGTGATTGGCACCGCGCCATTGGCTCCGCCTTCCACCCCTCCCGCACTTATGTCAGCCCATTGGTCGGCAGGAGACGTCTGTCGCGGGCTTGGTTCCGCCCCCTCGCTCACAGTAGGAACTTCCCATTGGTGGGATGAGTTGTCAAGTGTCGAGTCTAAAAGGAGGTGAGAGGGGCGGGATGAAGGGTGGCAAAAGCGGAGCTCTGGACTTGCCGCCTGTATCCATTGGTTGGGAAGGAAAATACAGCTTTATGATTGGTCTATGCTCCTGCCCATTCTCGGCCGGTTCTTCGGAGGTGGGAGAAGGGAAGGAAACGCGAGTCGTGCCAGTTCTTTCAAAGACGACCCAAGGGAGGAATAGCGGGAGAATGCAGACTGGGAACCGCTTCCCAAGAATCTTTGCGCAGAGATCCTTAGAATGAATGTTATTTCTAGGCCTGGACTTGTTTGTGGCCGAGTGTGGGCACCACCGGCTTCTGTGGGAAAGATAACTAAACTTCTAAAATAATTCTGGAACACTTTTTGGGTGCCTATGCTGCTAGTCAACTTACGAGGTGCTGGGAATAGGAAAGACAGACAAGACATTCTCCATAACCACATGACAGGAACTCCAGCATGTGCACGAAGAGTGTTTTCCTTGGCTTCACTTTTTAGAAACAAAGGACTAATCTCTGCTTTCTAGAGACCTGTTAATTTCAAAGAAGGAAAATTCTAATGAGAAGAAAGACAACTGGCATGCTAGGATGAGTGAAGTCCGGCCACGTTACTTATTCCCCTTAGATCCACCGGAAAGAGTTCACTGTTGAAGCCTTTTTCATTCCTAGCCTTCTGTGTGTAGGAAAAACCTCAATCCAGGCAGAGCTGCCCATGGGAGTAATCCCAGCACTTGGGAGGCATAGGCAGAAATGGCAAAAATTCTAGTCCAACAAAGGCTTCATTCTGAGTTTCAAGACAGCCTGAGCTACAGAATGAGACCCTGTCTCAAGGCAAAAAATAAAGAGGCGGGGTGGTGGGGTGGTGGTGAAGGGTGTCTCTCCAGTATCCTAATGTTCTTGTTTTTCTCTTTTGGGTGTTTTGTTTTGCTCTTTTAACAGCTAAAGTATTTTAAATTTCTAGTTAAGTCTAGAAGGAGCTACTGAACCCATTTCTTCCATATTATTCCTCAGTCAGCCCTTTCCTATAGGAGAGATCAGACACCTACAGAGAAAGAAGGCAAGTTCCAATGTGGCAAGAAGAATGAAATTCTGAAGACTAATTGAATGCCATGTGTCAGTCCCTAGTACAATCTTACATGATTGTGGGCAGTTTTTTCCTCTGCCTGCCAGCTCCCAAATAACCACACAGAGACCTCTTGTTAATTATGAGAGCTTGGCCAATGACTTAGGCTTGTTACTAACTAGCTCTTACAGTTTAAATTTACCCATTTTTATCAATCTATCAATCTACTTGTGTCTCATGGCTTTATTACCTTTACTCTGTACTGCCCATGCTGCTTCCTCTCTGTCTGTCTGGCAACTCCTCCTTTCTTCTCCCCAGTTTCCTGTGTGCCTGAATTGGCCATTCAGCTTTTTATTAAACCAATGAGAATGACACATCTTCACAGTGTACAAAAAGATTATTTCACAACACATGATCTTTGCAAGAAGACAAGTACTATTGTATCCATTTTATTTGAAAACTGAGACAAAAAGAGGTTTCTAAAGTCATGCAGCTAGTAAATTACACAGTCTAAGTCCAGCTTCTTCACAGAAAACAGAAAATGGCAATAAGCAAATATTAACCAATGATCTATTTCAAGTCTAGCAACTCTCAGGAAAATAGAAGTCCAATAGAAGGCCAGATGGTGGTGGCACATGCCTTTAATCCTAGCACTCAGGAGGCAGAGGCAGACGCATCTCTGTGAGTTTCTAGGCTAGCTTGGTCTACAGAGCTAGTTCCAGGACAGCCAGAAGCTGTTACAGAGAGAAACCCTGTCTCAAAAAACATCATCATCATCATCATCATCAATTTAAAAGTCTAATAGAAGGGCCGGGCGGTGGTGGCGCACGCCTTTAATCCCAGCACTCGGGAGGCAGAGCCAGGCGGATCTCTGTGAGTTCGAGGCCAGCCTGGGCTACCAAGTGAGTTCCAGGAGAGGCGCAAAGCTACACAGAGAAACCCTGTCTCGAAAAACCAAAAAAAAAAAAAAAAAAAAAAAAAAAAAAAAAAAAAAAGTCTAATAGAAGATACCAGTCAGGGAGAATTCAGAATCTTCCTTTAAGGATAACAAGTCGGGGTGAGTTCACTTAGTGATCACTATGTACTACTGATTTTTCCCATAACCTCTCATTTAAAAACCTATTATAGATGTTGGAGAGGTGGCTTAGCAGTGAAGCGCATGTACTGCTATTGCAGAGGACGCCAGTTTGGTTCCAGTACCAAGATCAGGTGACTCTCACCAGCCTGAACTCCAGCTCCAGGGGATTCAATGCCCACTAGCCTCCTTGTACACAAACCTACACACACATACATAAATAACTAAGAATAATACAAATGTCAGGCATGGTGGTCCATGCTTTTAATAGAGGAGACAGAGGCAGGTGGATCTGTATGAGTGCAAGGCCATCTTGGTCTATATAGCAAGTTCTAGACCAGCCAGGGCATCTATCATAATGAGACCCTATCTCAATAGTCAGTTTTTAAAACCCAATGTTATATTTTAGCTTTCTTTTACAGATGAAGAAACTGAGCCTTCTTCAAAAAGTCTGTGCTTGCTAACATGCAAACACCATTGGTTTTGATGCCTGGCATAGTAAAAAAGCCAAAAAAAACCTCTCTTATGGGCTATATGCTTACATTGAACATATATGGGTCTTGCCTTACAGAATTTTCATTATGACACTATGTCTATAGTTTACCATAATCAGCTAATTAAACAATAACATATAGTCTATAAAGCCATGACACTCTGGATTCCCATGCTGTATAATTCCCACAGGGAGGAAAATATACCTTGGGTCCTGGGACCTCATTACTTCTCAAGATAATTACAAAATTCTGCAGTGAGTAGTTTAAATTTCTAATTTACCATAGATGGCGGCCTACATAACAAGGCATCCTCCTAAGCCACTGTTTTCCTTGTGCCGCTCAAGAGACTCTACTCATCCTGGGTTCACATTAAGTCAGCTCTTCTGCTTTGCTGTCAAGACTCTCTCTCCAATCCTGTCCTATCTTTCAGAGTCTATTCTCTACCAATATTCAATCTCTCTAATATTAGGAAAGTCTACTCATGCACCTTTCTCTCATTCATTCAACAAACATTTGAAGGACAACTATGCATCAGTAACTGTGATCAGTCATTGAAACAAGCGGAAGGCATGCCATAAAGAATATAAAAGATTTGGTAACTGCCCACTTGGGCCTACTTTTCTAATTGGTGAGCTATAAAATAATAAGATGATGAAAGATTCTGAGCAATTCTATAAGAGAAATAAACAGGGTGAGGTAATACAGTAAATGGGCGGGGCAGAAGAATGCACCCTTTAAAGAAGTTGGGTACAGAAAGGCCCTTCTGAAGACAGGACTCTTTAGGATGCGAAGGAACAGACAGAGCCAGCTCTTTACATTGCTGGCTGAACATTCAAGTCACAAAAGAACAGCAGTTGCTTAAAGTCCTGAGGCCAAAGAGGGCGTGGCTTGGTCAAAAAGAGAAGGAAGACCATTGGTGGTTGAAGACAAGGAGCAAGAGAATGAGTAGGTAAAATGAGATTGGAAAGGAAAACAGGACCTAAATCATGCTTAGTGAGAGATTCTCCCTCCAGGAACCCCAGATCTAGTAGAGAACCTGGCTCTTATATTTACTGCTGTACCCTAGGTACTTCCGCCATTAGGTTCCTTCTTGACATGGAGAGACCATTGATAGCCATGTGATATATGGGTCTGGCGAGGTGGCAGGATGGATGGACAGTTGGAGGGTTGGATACATGTATGGATGGGAAGAAAAAGAAATCCAGCAGTGCTCCAGAGGGGTAGTGTGGACTGTGGATGTTGTCCTTTCATAATGGCTTGGCTCTGTGCTGCCCCTAATGGAGATCTGGATCTTCCAGCCTGGTTGGTAGCCAGATTACAGCAGGTGTGCAGAACCTCTGAATGGAAGCTTTGTTAATGTGCGGCACTGGATAGTGTTCCCCATGTAACATCCATCAGCGTAGTCTAACATCATTTCACTATGTTCTTGGGCCCAATGAGCATCTAGACAAGATGCCTCTACCCATGGAGCTATGTTGTCAGACATCCAGGTATGATGATGGCCTCGAGGACCCTGCACCCATGACTCCTTCTCCACTAGACATGAGCAGCATCCCCTGGAAGCCAGAGATTCCAGAATGCACATATCAGCACTTCATCAAGCAGAAGGAGGAGAAGCCAGTTGTCACCTCCCTACAGTGAGACTCCATCAGTAGCTACTGACATTGGACAAAATTCCCACGGTGAAAGCTAAAGCTTCCCATGTCATCACGAATTCCCTCACCACCACATGGACCTAGGAGAGCATCTGGCATTTTGAGGAACAGGCAAGACTGAGAGATGCTGCCTACACATGCCACAAGGGCCTTCCCTCTGAAGAGACCAGGTACCTCTGAGTGGCTGAAGCAGTCCAGAAGTTAAAGCTGCAGAATGTTCACCCCAGCACAGAGAACACCCCCTCACTTATCCAATAAGCAGATACCCACAGGCTGCTTCACATCTCTTTCGTTCACAGCCTTACCTGGCCCAAATCCTAACACCATGGGCCGTGGAAGTGGGACTGAAAAGAACTCAGCAGATAAGTGGAGCCCCTTTGGACCAAGACTGATCCGTAGGTCTATTTTGGAGGTGTTGCCATCTAGCCCTACAAAAGAGCCCAGAGCCCTCTCTCAGGGGCTAAGACTTGTCCCGGCCACCCAAGTAGGTGAAGATCCAGCCACCTTCAAGTTGCCCAAGATGGATGTCCCAGTTAGAAGGGAAAAAGCAAACACCATGAACCCATAAGCTCAGACCCCATGACTTGAAAACGTTCATGCCCATTGCCTTCTAGAATGCTTCGAGGAGCCCCAGGGACCCTGTTCTTTAATCCTGGCTCTGAAATAAGGACGTGGTATTTTTAAGTGGAGGCTTGAGTGACATTTAGTTCAGCGATTATCTTTCTGTGGAAGAAACTTCTGCTTTAAAGCACCGCTTTAAAGTTGGATGTTAGCTAAAAAACGTTAGCTGTGCTGATTGGGGGACCTCGTGACCTAATTTTGTATCCTTTGTCCTAGAGAAGGACTTTGATCCTCGCTTCCTGAGTAAATAACGCTTAAGCAATTCCCAAACCTCGGCTCCTTGCTTCTTTCCCCGTGACCAACATAAGCACTGACAAATAGAGATGTGCACCCACTAACCTGGAAAACTGTGACCTCCTGACATTTTCTAGCCTTGTCAGCAGGGCTGAACCTATCTGAGGGCTGGGTACAGCTAACAGCCAGACTTGGGAGGACTCTGGCTCTCCACACTGAAGCTAGAGACTATGTGTTTTTTATTAGCCTAATGAGCCTCTGCAGTTGGAGGGCCACCTCGCTACTAAATGTCACAGAGCAAATACTAGTCTCGCAGGGCCTCTCTTGCAAGTGAAATTAGCTTAACTCCAATATGGTCAAAAACATCCTCCAGGAGACAACCGAGCCTACTAAATTCATATTGGTAAATGCATCCTAAATGGGCTTGTTGCAGTTTATCTTTGCCGTTACTAGAGCTCAAACCAGGGCCTCATTCATGCTAGGTATGGGCTCACAAAGCTCCATGTCTGGTTACTGGATATGTTTTCAAGAGTAAACATGGCAGGTAAGTAGGTAGACTTGAAGTTCACTTGAAATCACCTTATTTGGATTTCCTTGTTCAGGTCAAGGCCTGGGATTTTGGTGTCTGAGAGGAAGAGGAAAAATTCACATCTTCTCTGTAATGAAAACATTTTCCACCGGATGAGCTGCATGCTGTACACATCATACTGAGGAGAGGGAGCAAGGAAATGCGTTTTTTCTTTTTCCTCACCATGCACAGTCCACCATCTTGAACACTGTCCTGAATGCTGGATTCTGTTTTGGGCAGTACTTTGTTTACATAATGGGCTGACCTTTCTCACAGAGAAGTGCTGGAGTCCACAGTTGTCATAAAAATTTATCTAGCTGTGTTATCTCCTGTATTCACAATAAGGATCCTTGCGATTGCAGAGAGAGAGAGACAGACAGAGACAGAGAGACAGAGACAGAGACAGAGAGACAGAGACAGAGAGACAGACAGAGAAACAGACAGAGAGAGCTGGAGCTGAGCATGGTGGCTCATGCCTATCATACCAGAGCTAGAAGCAGTACAATCAGGAATTCAAGGTCTTCTTTCACTTCATGTTAGGTTCAAGGCCAGCATGTCAAGAATGAGACCCTGTCTCAAAAAAGAAAAGAAAAAGAAAGAGAAACCAGCTTGGCCCGGTGACACACACAACACTCAGGAGGTAGAAGCAGGAGGATCAGAAGGTCAGAGTTCAAGGCCAGCCTGTAATATATAAGGCCCTGTCTAGGATAAAAAGCAAAAAGAAGGCCCAGAGAGATGGAACAGGGCCTCATAGCTCCCATCTGTAATACCAGCTCTCAGGAGACAAAGACATGAGGATTTCAACAAGTTTGAAATCCAGGCTAAGCTAGGGTCCAGGGTGAGACCCCATGTAAGAGAGAGGAAAAACCTCTGCCTGGCACCCCACGTGGTCCTGACTGTCACAAACTTTAGTTCCAAGCTCTTCAGGGTGCTACAATAATGGACAAGCCTCAAGAATGTTTAAACCTCAAGACTAAATGTGTGTCCGCTTCCAGTCAGCCTCTCTCTCCAGCTGTACAAAACTTCCATGATGTCAGCGAAATCATTTAACTTCTGTTTCTTCAGTTATAAATACTGGGTTTTTTGTTTTGTTACTGTTTTGTTTTGTTTTGTTTTGTTTTTGAGACAAGTTTTCTCTGTGTAACAGCCTTCACTGTCCTAGAACTCAATTTGTAGCCTAGGCTGGCCTCAAACTCAACAGAGATCTACCTGCCTCTGTGCTGGGATTAGCCAGGGCTGTTACACAGAGAAACCTTGTCTTGAAAAACCAAAAATAAAACAAATAAAGGCATACACCACCACACCCTACTAAATACTGTTTTGTTTTAAAGACTTATTTTAAATTATGTTTTGGCATGTGTGTTTACATATGTGTATGTACACATGAGTGCAGGTGCCCTTGCAAGCCAGAGGCATTGGATCCTCTGGAGCTGGAATTAGAAACGGTCCTGACACAAGTGCTGGGAATGTAATTCAGGACCTCTGGAAGAGCAGCAAGTGCTCTTAACCACTGAGCCATCTCTCCAGCCCCTGTATGTTTTGTTTAATCTCATATAGTAACTACCTACCAAGAGAATTTGGCTTGGGGACTCTTTTTAAGTTTATTTATTTACTTAGTGTGTGTGTGTGTGTGTGTGTGTGTGTGTGTGTGTGTGTGTCTGTCTGTCTGTCTGTCTATTTGTGCACCACAAGCATGCAGAGATCAGGAGAGAATGGAAGTATTGGAGCCTGCAGAGGTCAGAGGAGGGCATCGGATCCCCCATGCTGTAGTTATAGGTGGTTTTGAGTGTGAGCTACCATAGGGATGCTGGGAACTGAGGAACTAACTGATCCTAGATCCTCTTCAAGAGCAAGTGCTCTTGAGCACCAACTCATTTTTCCAGCCCTATAGGAGTTGATTTTGGTTATGATTATTTGTTTTGTTTTTTAAATGACATAACAAATATATTTTCTTTTGACTTTTTGAGGCAAAGTACTCTGGAATGTACCATGTAATCCAGGCCAAACTGAAACTTTTGGTGATCCTTCTGCCTCTGCCTCCCAAGAGCTGGGATCCCAGAACTATCCTACCACACCTGACTACATAACTTGTATTACATGTATAACATAGACCTCCAATCATAGTAAGAGTTGTTTTCAAGAGTACTAAGTTATAGCAACTAGGTCCAGAAACTCAATCTGATTGCTGTGTCTTGGATTAATCATACTTGGTTGCTACTGACCCCTAATAATGAAACCTTCGAAAGACTTCTGAAAACAAAAGCCCAAACCCTAGGGTGTCAGAGGGGAAAGTGCTTAAATATGGTGAAGTGTTTATTTTATTTTCTCTGGGCATGCTTACTTTGAAAATTGAGTAAAAAGCAAAAGACAAGGAGAGAGAAGAGACTAGGGTAAGGGGATGGCTTTAAAGACTCGTGGGACATAAGAGCCAAATGAGGTGTTCCTCCTGTTCTGGGACAATTTCTGTCTAGGAGGCAGGATTTCTGTTCTAGAATTAGTCTGCCTGCTCCCAGATGGAGTCAGTAAAGGTTAACTCCTGGCGAATTTGTCAGGCACTGGTTCTCTTTGTGTCTCGGTGATTCTCAGTGCACTTTGGAATCGGAGAGTCTGCAAAAGCTGTTTTGCACACATGGTATGAACCCATCTAAGATAAGACAGAAACAGCAAAACCAGGCATAGTGCTTCACACTTGTAATCCCAGAGTTTGGGAGGCCAAGGCACTAACAGGAAATGTGAGTGGTGGCCATTCCCAAGCCTGGTCTCTGTACCTTGGCCTGGATACTGGTTACACAGGTATGTTCGGCTTTTTTTAATGCCGGCTTTGCTTCCCTGTGTACGTTTCTGTAGGTAAATTGTATTGCCTATAACTGCCAGTGCCATCACTTCTTAAGCAACAGTCATGTATTTTATGACTTAAGTCAGGACCCAGACATGACTTAACTGGATCCTCTTGCACAGGGCTGCTAGCGAGGCATCAGCAGGGACTGTGGTCCTTTCTGAAAGCTCGGCTAGGGAAGAAGCCATGTGGTGGTTAATTTACATGTCACTGAGCCACAGGGAGCCCAGACCGCACATCATTTCTGATGTGTCAGTGAGTATGTTTCCAGAAGGGATTAGCATCAGAAGACAGCCTTCCCTGGTGTGGCTGGGTATCACCTCGTCCTTCAAAGGCTCCATGGGCAAAGAGAGGAAGAACCCACCCTTCTGCTGCTTGCCTGCCTGCTGGAACTGAGATGCCAGTCTTCTTCAGCCCTTGGGCTGGCGGCATTTACACTGGCAGCTCCCTCCTTGGTGTACAGGCCTTTACTGTACAAACAGTACTGGCTTTTCTAAGTCTCCAGCTTGCAGACAGCAGGTCAGGGTGACTTTTTTGGTTTTGTTTTGCTTTTGTTTTTTGAGACAGTGTTTCATTGTGTAACCCTGGCTGTCCTGGAACCCGCTCTGTAGACCAGGCTGGCCTGCAATTCCCAGAGATCTACCTACCTCTGCCTCCCGAGAGCTGGGATTAAAAGGATGAGCTGTCACTACTATCCGGCAAGGGTGACTTTTTCACCTCAAAATCAAACAAGCTATCTTATTCTTTAAAAGATTTCATGTAGCCCAGACTGGCCTCAAATTCCTTATAGAGCATAGAATGACTCCAAACCCCTTAGTCCTACTACCTCTCCTTCCCAAACTGGGATTGCAGAAGTTCACCACCATGCCCAGTCTGTACTGTCTTTGTCATTATCGTCATTATTATTACTGTTTGTATGTGTGCCTGGGTACCATCATGTGGATGTAGAGGTCTGAGGACAATTTCATGGAGTTGGTGCCCTCCAAATATTATGTGGGTTCTGGGAATTGAACTTAGGCTGTCAATCTTGCTAAGCGAGAGCTTTACCTGATGAGCCATATCACCAGCCCCCCTGTTTTATCTTTTTGAAACAGTCTCACTCTGTAGCCTAGGGTCACTGTGTAGCCCAGGCTGTCCTCCACCTCTTGGTGATCCTCCTACCTCAGTGTCAGTGCTGGGGATATAGACATGAACCATCAAGCCAAAATCAGCCCCATTCCCCCTGAGAATGCTGACTAACGCAGACACTTGCAAGCTAACATGAATACCAACTGCATCCTTTTCCCTGGTGATGCCCAGAGGCAGCTCTCAGCTAATGACCACAGAAGTCTGCCCCACAGGACAGTTTAAAGTGCGAGCTTGCTTCATAAGACCCAGCTGAGAGGGCTAACAAAGAGATGTGAGTAACAGAGAAGCCACGTTTTCGTACTCTTATCTCACAAGCCTGTCACTTTAGTCCCAGAGTCCCAGGAGAGGGGAGAGGATCTCACAAGGGACCATGTGAGAGCACAGGGCAGAGCTCACCAAGATCCCTTCAGAAGCAAATGCTGCCTGGCTTAAGGTCTAAACAACAGGAAGGCTATGTCCAGTTCCCTTCCCCCACACAAACCTCTGCAGACCGTTAGGAGCTACTGCTCCTCTGAGTGCCCTCTTCCCAAACCTCTGCTTACAGTAACAGCCCCACTCAGACCAGCGGCTGGAAAAGGGCCAACACAATGCAAAGACTAACCCCATAAGAAACTGACAACACTCTCCATAACGAAAGCCACAATTAGTCCAACCTTTTGGTGAACACCTACTGTGGGGTGCCAGGCAGAGGCAGTAACCAGGTGAGCTTGGGGACTCAAGCACCTTAAACTGTAGGCACTCTCCTGAGACATCTTCCTTCATAGGTGTTCTTTCCTCCTGCTCTTCCCTCCCCCTGCTTTGCCTGAGTGCGCACATGCATGCACACACACACCCACACACATGTACTTTTGTAATCTCCTGTGTGACCCGGGCTCATCTCAAACTTCTGGGTTCAACTAACTCTGTAGGCATGCGCCACCACGCCCACTGTGACTGCTGTGTCAACATAACTTTTTGTTTTAAACATCACATTATTTTTTTGTGTGTGTGCGTGTGTGAAGGGGGAGCCGATGCATGCCATGCTGCCTGTACAGAGGTCATAGGACAGCCTGCAGGAGTAGGTTCTTTCATTCCATCCTGTGTTGCATGGGGATTTAGCTTGGGCTGAGGCTTGTCAACAGGCACCTTTACATCCTCTCATGCAGTTTTTGTTTGCTTGCTTTTAGATTTACCTAATTTTGTGTATATGAGTGTTTTCGCCGACAGATACTTTTTGTTGTTGTTTGTTTGGTTTTTGGTTGGTTGGTTGGTTGGTTTTTGGTTTTCGGACAGGGTTTCTCTGTGTTGCCCTGTAGACCAGGCTGTCCTCGAACTCACAGAGATCTGCCTATCTCTGCCTCCCCAGTGTTGAGATTAAAGGCATACTCCACCACACCCAGCAAATAATAGTTTATTGGGGTTTTTTGTTTGTTTAATTTTTGGTCTGTTTGTTTGTTGTTAAAGTGCATTGGTGTCTTGCCCGCGTGTTTATCTGTGTGAGGGTCTCAGATCCCTGGAACTGGAGTTACAGACAGTTGTGAGATGCCATGCGGGTGCTGGGAATTGAACCCAAATCTTCTGGAAGAGCAATCAATGCTCTCAACCGCTGAGCCATCTCTCCAGCCCTCACCTGCAGATGTTTTAAACTTGACTTTTTGAACAGAAGTTTTGGAAAGAAGCTGTACCTTCCAGTGAACCTTCTAAAAGGCTGATTAACTGATTAAAACTTCAAGGATGGCATTGAGGAGATGGCTCAGCAGTTAAGAGCACTGGCTACTCTTGGAAAGGACCTGGGTTCAGTTCCCACAACCCACATGGTAACTCTCTATAGTTATCATCTATAACTCTAGTTCTAGGGGATCTCACACTGTCTTCTGGCCTCTTTGGGAAACAGACACACAGGTGGTACACATACATACATACAGACAAAACACTCATTCACATAAACAGAAGTAAACAAATATTTTTTAAATGACAAACTTAAATGATTGTGGAGAGGTTGGAATGTTGCAAGTCTAGAGACTAATTACAATTTATCTTGAGCTGTTTTTGGTCCCCTAAATAGACTTCCCTTGCCTACCTCTGTATCTGACCTAAAATCCATATGACTAACAGATAAAACCTTTTAGAATGTATTAACTTAACCCTAGTTTCCATCAGCCAAAAAGCTAAGAATGCCATAGGACAGCATCTGAAACCTGTTGGGGAATATTATTTTAAGGTGTGTTACTTTTGTTATGTTACATTTGTTTAACTCTGTGAAGTTGTGTTACTTTGACTGTCTAAAACACCCGATGGTCTAATAAGGAGCTGAATGGCCAATGGTGAGGCAGAAGAAAGAATAGGCGGGGCTGGCAGGCAGAGAGAAGAAATAGAAGGAGAAATCTGGAAGAAAGAAGAAAGAGCAAGAGAACAAGGAGAGGAGGGTGCGGGGGGCCAGCCACCCAGCTACACAGCCAGACACAGAGTAAGAAGGAAAGAAAAGGTATACAGGAATAAAGAAAGATAAAAGCCCCAGGCCAAAGATAGAGAGGATAATTTAAGTTAAGAAAAACTGGCAAGAAATGAGCCAAGCTAAGGCCGGGCATTTATAATTAAGAATAGCCTCCGTGTGTAATTTACTTGGGAGCTGGGTGTTGGGCCCCCAAAAGAGATAAAACAACCAACAACAGACACCGATGGCTGAGATGTCCCTGCTTTGTTATAACCCACCTACTCAATGTTTCTACCAACGTATTTATGACCGTGCTGCACCCTAACCACTAGACCGCCAGAGAAACTACCACCGATGGATTTGTAAAGTGCCCAGATGCATGACTTTCCCTTCAGCTACTATAAAAACTTCATCAAACTATTACTATGTTGGAACATGAATCTAGGGTGACCATAATCTATGTTCCCACACCATAGCCACGCATGCTTGGCTTCATAATAAACTATTTCTTACCCTCTTTGAAGTGACAGTTGTGTTTTATTCTTGTATGACAACAAAGGTCCTACTCTGGGGGGCTGGTGTCTCCACTGGCCCACTTGGTTTGCCTGAGATACTGTTGACTGGGGCTGTAGCTCAGTGGTAGAAGGTACCCAGCACACATGAGGCCTTAGGTTTATTCTCTAGTACTACCAAGATTAGACAGACAGTCAGACAGATAAATGGAATTGTTGGTGGCCCATGTGTGTGATCCCAGCACTCAGGAAGTAGATGGAGGCAGGAGTTTTAAGACTAACCTCGGCTACTTAGTGTGAGGCCATCATGGATTAAATGAGATCCCATCTCAGAAAAGGAAAGAAATTAAATAAATAAAAAGCTATATGCGTCGGGCGGTGGTGGCGCACGCCTTTAATCCCAGCACTCGGGAGGCAGAGGCAGGCGGATCTCTGTGAGTTCGAGGCCAGCCTGGGCTACAAAGTGAGTTCCAGGACAGGCTCCAAAGCTACAAGGAGAAACCCAGTCTTGAAAAACAAAACAACAACAAAGAAAACAACAACAAAAAAGCCTATATGCAAACAGTTCTACAAAGATCCCTGTGTAGCCAGTAGGGTGGATTACTGGGTGACAGTACTTGCTTCACAAGCCTAAGGACCTGTGTTCCATCCCCAGAAGCCATGGCAGAAGGAGAGATGATAACTGAAGGTTATCATCTGACTTACGACATGTATATGCTCATGCATGCATGTTCACACACACACACACACACACACACACACACACACACACACACACGTACACACACACTCTGAAAGTTATTATCTGACTTATAACATGTATATGCTCATGCATGCATGTTCACACACACACACACACACACACACACACACACACTCTGAAAGTTATCATCTGACTTACAACATGTATATGCTCAAGCATGCATGTTCATATACACACACACACACTGAAAGTTATCATCTGATTTACAACATGTACATGCTCATGCATGCATGTGCGTGGACACACACACAAACTAAATAGAATGAAATTTAAAAAAAAAAGAGTTCCCTGGAATTTTAAGCATAAACTGTAAATTGTATTTAAAGGAAAAAAGTCCTGTGAAATCTGTCTTGGTCACCACTGCACCCCTTGCAGGCAGTAGAGAGCCTGGCTGGCAAACAGGAAGCTTTTGAAGAAAAAAAAACCACATTTATAGCATTAACAATTGACTGAATAAATGAATAATTATTTCTAGGTAGTATATCACTGTGGGCTTTCTTTCTGTCCAGATCCATGTCCCAGTTATCCTAATTTTCTAACTCTTCGACAGTGAACATGGATCTCTTAGGGAGGAAATACAGAGAAAGCTTGGGGCGTGGCTCTGTGGTGGAGAATTTACCCGGTGTGCTTCTGACCCTGGTTCCCATAGGAAGCAAGGCAGGAAAGAAGGGAGAGATGGAGAAACAAAGAGAGGGGAGGGAAGATTGGGAGGATGGGAGGAAAAAGTAAAGTAAGTGGAGAAAATTGGGTCTGGGCTAGGTTTGCCTGAAACCCCAGCACTTGGGAGTTACAAGTAGGAGAATCAAGGCCAGCCCTGGCTACAAGAGACCCTGTCTCAAAAACAAAGGTGAGGGGTGCGGGGGAGGCGTTGAGGTCAACTATAGCGGAGGATATCAAACCTGGTCCCTGAATAAGAAGTACAGAGCTCCGGGTAGGGTGACTGGATTCCCAGAACCTCCTTGATCTGATGGCTGAGAAACATGAGACCCTATCTGAGAAGCCCAGGGCTCCAGCAGCCTGTCCTTGCATTTCTGGGGTTCACAATACATTCCCTGCCGTGGTATGTTTGCTGGAGGAAGGAGAGAAGCATGTCCCAGAATAGCTTCGCAAGGACTCTAAATGATTCATAAAGAGCAATTCCCTTCCTGCAGAGGCAAGGCTTGGGTCTTGACTGTCTCTTTCAGGCTGCTGTGGAGACTGCCTCTCTCCTACCCCCTGGATCCTTCAGATGCAAACCCCTTTCCCGAGAAACTGGCCCTTGCATTCTTGTATCAAAATGCATTATTCTTTCCAGACGGGGACTAGCCCACTCCAATCCGTGGATGCCGAGGAAGCCAGGAACAGACAATCAGATTTAAATGTTTCCTTGACCTTGAGGCAGTTAACTCAGCAGAGCTATCATGGGGAGCCTTGCAGAGTTCTGGAATGAAAAAGACGAGACCTTGGAGAGCTGTTGGAGCTGGACTCTTTCGTTCAGCTTTGGTCACCATAGTGACTTCATTCTGAAGCCGCAACCCTGCTGCTATTGCTTCATATTCATTCATAATAAGACCACCCCTGAGTTCTCCGCCCACTGGGGAAGCGAGTACCAGAGGCGCTGGAAGACAGGAGACTAATGCAGTGGGGCCTTTAAGCAGTGTGGGTCCAGGAGGATAAGGCGGTCCTCTACTGGGCAGAGGGGAAAAGGTCAGAGCTGGGAGGGAATTCACCTGCCTCTGGGTCCCCCAGCCCCTCCGTTTAGAGGAAAAGTGGGCTGTTACAAGGCTTTCAGCTCTGGCACAGCCAGGTTTGAAGCAGAAGCCCTGAGTCCTGGCCTACTTCTCATTGCGTTTGGTCACCATGGATGCACAGGACCCTGCAGATTGCCTGGCTCTTGGCCTTCTGTGCCAAGCTGGGCTCATACTTACCAGGATTATCACTGAAGTTGGTGGCAATCAGATCATAAGCCTTTCATTCATGGCCTAAACTAGAACTTCTGTAGCCAAGGACCCACACATCTGACACAAATTTGCAAGTGAATTAGCTCATTTAATTCTAAAAATGATAATGTTCTTTTAAAATGAGAAAACTAACTGTATGTCACCGTAGGTCAAGATGCAGGTCAAGCCTGTAATCTCAACATTTGGGAGGTTTAGGAGGATTAAAATTCAAGGTTGCGCTGGAGAGACGGCTCAGCTGTTAACGGCTAGGCTCACAACCAAAAATATAAAAATTCAAGGTCATCCTCAGCTACTGAGGTGGAGGCACCTTCGGATACATGAGACCCTGTCTCAGAAGGAGGTGGGTGTGAGGGCTGGAGAGATGGCTCAGTATTTAAGAGCATGGTGCTGCTCCTCTAGAGGACTTGTGTTTGATTCCCAGCACCCATTATCAGGTGGCTTACAACTGCCTGTGACTCAAGCTCCAGGAGGCCCAGATGCTTCTAGCCTTCATGAGCATACACACACACACACACACACACACACACACACACACACACACACACACTTAAAAAAGAAATCTTAAAATTTTAAATGAAAAGAAAATGTATAAACTGAAGCAATGACTCAGCAGTCAAAGCATTTTCCCTGTGAGAGTTTGGATCTCCAGAACCCACTTAAATGCCCACTTAAGGGCTCAGGAGGTAGAGACAAGGATTCCCCAGAGCAAGCTGGCTAGCTAAAGTATCTGTGAGCTCTGGGTTCAACTGAGAGACCCTGTCTTGATGAATAAGATAGAAAGCAATCAATGAAGACTCCAGAGATCAACCTTGGGCCTCCATAGGCACATGCTCACACATATCTGCACATGTGTCCACATGTAAAAGAATACTCTGAGACATAGCCACAAAAAAACAAAAACAGACAAAAGACACAAAACAAAACTCGAGATTTGGAGTCAGGAACAAATGGGAATCACAAATCTTCAGCAATACACACACACACACACACACACACACACACTTTGGGGGATGAAAAAGAAGTATTATAAGGCTTTTTCACAATATGTTTTTTTCTTCTTGACAGTCTTCTTATGTAGCCCAGGCTGGCCTCAAACTTGAAATCCTCTTGTCTTGCTTCTGCCTCCTGGGTGGTAGGATTACAGGCCATTAGGCCTAGCCTAAGGCTATTTTTGTTGTTGTTGTTGTTTTTTGTTTGTTTGTTTGTTCACTTGGTTTTTGAGAGAGGTCTCGCCTGTAACCCAGGCTGGCCTTAAACCCCTGGTACTCCGTCCTCAGACTCTCACGTGCATGATCACAATGGGCTGCAGCACCATTCTTCACTAATGATGAGGAGGGTCTCGGTAGCTCGTTCATCCAAGCAGTGACTTTGGATTCTCTAGGCTAATGTGGTTATTTCCTTGCTGTATGACGTTACACAAGTTATTTAACTTTCCTGAGACCAGCAGAACGAACTTCCTAAGGCGACTGGGGAGATCACATAAAGATGTGTGTGTAAATCAGCATTGGGAAGTGGATTTAAAGTGGTTTCTATTATTGGAAGAGTTGAAAGTGGTTTCTTCCTGTAACTGCAGGGGAGGGGGGGGTGACTGCTCTGCATCCTACTCAGCCTACTGTCAGACCAAACCCACCCCAAGGTCTTCCTTTATGTCAGGACAGCCCAGCCAGGGACAAATAGAACAACTGAGGGAGTGACAGACACATCTCAAGGAAAAAGAAGTTCAAAGATTCCTTTTTAGAGGTGGATTTTATTTTTTTTTTTTAATTTAAAAGACTCAGGACGGGGGCTGATCTGCCATAAGCAGAAGTTAACACTAGTGCCAGGAGAATACAAATGAAAATTACAAGGAGACAGTATACCTACTGGATGGCTGTAGAACAACAGCAAAAAAAAAAAAAGACACAATGGATGGGTTGACTGCACCATTCAAATGAATGTTCTATGTAAATCCACTGAGACGGAAAGCAGTTGGGTGGGGCCTAAGACTGGGAGAGACTTGGAGACAGTGAAGAGCAGTCTCTTTGGAGCCAGTCAGCTCCTAGCTACAACGCCAGCCACCTTCTTACTTCTTACTTTCTATTTTGAGACAGGGTCTCACTACGTTATCTAGGCAGGCCTTGAACTTGTGGTCCCCCAGCCCCAACTTTCAGAGTAGATATTGCCTACATCATCACGTTATTCCTTGCCCATGTGGGCGATTTGTGAAACTTCTTCTTGCTCTCTCCCCTTTATCTTTCTGATGGGATGGAGAGTAAATACCGTTTCCCCTCACGGCAATGAAACACTCAATTCATCAGTTTCAATAGACATCTCTATTTCCTCATAGAGCCGTGAACTAAATAGATAGTTTTGGCCCAAATCCCTGGGAATTTCCCATACAACATTCTATATCTACCTGATTGATAGATGAGAAATGAGATTGCTCATTGATGGGGCTGGAGGGAAGTCACGCTGCATGTAGAAGGTCCCTTGAGTCTCTTCATAGGTTCATGGCTTTCCCTCTGAGGAACTCCTCAGCAGTGGAGCCAGCAATCAAGGCGACACAGGGGGCTTGGGGACGCCCACCTCCCAAGAGCTCACTACCAATCTGAAGGCCACCAGAGGAGGGGATTGTTACCGTCGAGGGGTCTTGATCAGGTTTGTTTTCTCTGCCAGTTGAAGAACTCAAAGGCAGGACAAATCTCAAGCGTGACAGGTAACAGCAAGGGTGGGGGTGAGGCATCTCAAACACAGTAGACAGCAGCACATAGAATCAGCTGGTGTTGTACCTTGTGTTGTTGAGTTTGGTCGTCTCTTGGAAGTCTGCTCTTTTCTGAAGGGAAACCGAGGGGGAATGGATCTGGGGAAGGGGGTGGATGGGGCAGGGGCTGGGAGGAGAAGGAGGGGAATCTGTGGTTGGGATGTATTGTATGAGAGAAGAATCTATTTTCTTTCTTTTGTTGGGGTGGGGTGGGGCTCAAGACAAGGTTTCTTTGTGTAGCCTTGGCCGTTCTGGAACTAGCTGTGTAGACCAAGCTGGCTTCAAATTCACAGAGATCTGCCTGCCTCCGCCTCCCAAGTGCTGGCCTTAAAGACATGCACTACCACCACCCATGGGCAGAATCTATTTTCAATAAATAAATAAATAAATAAATAAATAAAAACAAAGAGAAAAAAATTAAAAAGACTTTTTACTGGGGGTGAGGAAACACACATATACAGCGAACACATGAAGAGAAAGACTGTCCACAAAGTAGAGGGAGCACTCCAGAAGCTGAAATCGTGCCTCTCCTTGAGGTCTGGGTGTTTTAAAGTCTTTGAAGGGTCTTCCTCCCTAATTTTGGGTTTGCGGAAAGACAGGATGGCTGATTGGCCTGCACCTGTAGTGTGAATATGCCCTGGTCTGGCTTTGAACTTGCTAAGCCCGTTCGTTCATTGGCAGGGGACCCTACTTGTAGGAGAAAAAGCCCACAAGGCCTGTGTTTTAAACTTCCAGGCTTTGGCCTCAGATCAGGAAGGTGGGAAGAGGCAGCAATCTTGGAAGTTCACCGTCTTCATTACATACCTAGTCGTGGCCCTCTCCATATCTGCCTGCCTATTGGGGAATCAGTCTAACCCCTAACCGCTCAGTATGGCTGAGCTTAAGTCAGCTAGCTGCCCTGGCACCAGGATCTGAGTCAGATTGAGGTGGACAAAAAGAGGATCACTGCACTGGTCCTGGTTCGGCGCTACCAGCCAACTCTGTATCTTACTTGGGACCCATCTTTTTTTTTTTTTTTTTTTTTGGGCTTTGGTTTTTCTATCTGTGAAGAGAGGCATATGGATGTTCTGAGATGCCTGAAGCATTCTAACACCCATATCCCTACCACAGTGGGTATCACTTATTGATGCTGTAGCCAGCCTCAGTGTCCCTTTGAACTCATAGTTCTCATAGTCTACCACCAAGAGATCCAAAGTAGTACTTACAAAATAGCATCTTCTAGCCATGTGTCTGAATTGGTTTGTTTCTAAGGCCTACCCAACTCTGTTCTGGGTTACTTCTGAACCTCTAGGCTTGTAATCAGAATAGAAATGGGAGCTATAAGAACATGGACATGGGGGCTGGAGAGATGGCTCAGTGGTTAAGGGCACTGGCTGTTCTTCCAGAGGTCCAAAGTTCAATTCCTAGCAACCACATGGTGGCTCACAACCATCTATAATGGGATCTCACAATCATCTATAACGGGATTTGATGCTCTCTTCTGTCATGCAGGCATACATGCAAATAGAGCACTCATATACATAAATAAATAAATAAATAAATAAATAAATAAATAAATAAATAAAAAACATGAGCACTAACCAGACCTGGTGGCACCAACCTGTAATGCCAGCTATTAGGGAGCCTAAAGCCAAAAATCATAGTTCAAATCCTGTCCAGGCTACATGACTTCAAAACCAACCTGGACTACATGAGTAGTCCTTGCCCCATAAGAACAGTTTCCTGATTTCAATCCTCAGTGTTGTGGAGTAATCTTTTTGTACACTGTGAAGATGTGTCAATCTGATTGGTTTAATAAAAAGCTGAATGGCCAATAGCTAGACAGGATTTCTTGGCAGAGAGGATGCTGGGAAGAAGATGGCAGAGATGCAGGAGACTCAGAGCAAGCAGGGTGAGCAGTATAGAGATGAATGAAGGAATAAAGCCACAAGGCAGAAAGTAAATTAACAGAAATGGGTTAATTTAAACTATAAGAGCTAGTCAGAAACAAGCCTAAGCTAAGGCCGAGCTTTCATAATAAGAAGTCTCCATGTCTTTATTTGGAAGCTGGCTGGCGGGTCAGAGAAAGACTCATACCTCAGAACCCAAGTTACAAAAGAAAAAAAAAGAGTCAGGTATAGTGACAGGGGTTTGTAAACCCAGCATGAGGAAGGCAGAGAAAGACGGATCCTACAACTTTGCTCGCCACCCACTCTAGACTATTTGTTGATTTATAGGTCACTGAGGGACTCTCTCAAAAATAAATAAGTAGGTAAAGGGTTCTTGAGGAATGACAAAGATACCTGAGTTTGTCCTCTGGCCTCCACACATGTGCATATGCCCACACAGGAGAGAGAGAGAGAGAGAGAGAGAGAGAGAGAGAGAGAGAGAGAGAGAGAGAGAGAGAGAGCACTGGGGATACGGCTCAGTGGGAGAAGATTTGCCTAGCATGTGAAAGCTCTAAATTCAGTCTCTAGTTATACAACCCCACCCCCACCCCATGTGTATGTGCACACACACACACACACACACACACACACACACACACACACACACAGAAAGAGAGCCAGGTGTGAAGGCACATGCCTGTAATCGCATGCTCATAATCCAAAATAGAGATAGGAGGAACAAGAGTTCACAGCCAGCCTTTGTCTACATAGCAAGTTTGAGGTTAGCCTGGGCTAACATAAGTTCTTGTCTCAAAACAACAACAACAACAACAACAACAACAAAAACCCACAAATGCCCCAAAATAAGAGGAAAAAAGTCAAGAGCTAGAGAGATAGCTCACCAGAGTATGAGGGGGGCACAATAAAAAAACTACCAGCAAGGTTTTTATTGTAGACATGAGAGAGAGACAGAGAATGGCCAGAGGCATCTGGAAGAGTCCAGAGCAGAGAGAGAAAGAGAAACAGCCTGGACATGGCCAGGGCTATCTGTAAGGGAAAAGAGAGTAGCCATAGATAGAGAACAGAGAAGCATAGTGAGAATAGCCAGAGCAGGGGTGGGGTGAGGGGGTGAGGGGGTGAGAGGGGAATCTTGCCGTTATAATGAAAACAAATTGCTATCTGGTGAGGTGAGAAGGGCTGGGATGCTAGTGTGGACTTTAAAATGTATAACAGGTATTTGTGATACTGAGGGAGCTTGGAGGCCAGCAAGAGCTTTGATGTTCCGATAGGTGCCACAGGTTACCATACCTTCCTTCTGCCACAGGGAAGGGAAATGACTCCTTGACAGATGAGAACAGGTTTCACAAGTTCCTGAGGAAGGCTGGCTTGTATGTAACCACCAGAAATCCTCTTATAATCCAGGTTGAGTTCATTTCTGGTTATATGGACTGTTTTTTGGAGTTTGGGGAATTGGAGTTCCCTTTGGACCTGACAACCAGTTAAAGAGAGAGTACTGCTCTTGCAGAAGACCAGAGTTTGATTCCTAGCACTCAAGGAGGAGGGGGACTGGGGCAGAGCTTCCAATGGAACAAGACAAAGGGAAGGAGGAAGCAAAGAAGGAAGGGTTTGAACCCCAGGAGTGCCCCTTGTTGTCACATCCGGCTTGAAATCCCAGCGTGTGGCAGGTGGAGGAAGGAGAATCAGGAGTCAAGGTCATCCTTGGCCAGCCTGAGCTACAGGAGACCCTATGCCAACACAAAACCAAATTCAGGGGCTGGAGAGATGGCTCAGAGGTTAAGAGCACTGCTTGTTCTTCCAAAGGTCCTGAGTTCAATTCCCAGCAACCACATGGTGACTCACAACCATCTGAAATGAGATCTGGTGCCCTCTTCTGGCCTGCAGGGATATGTGCAGGCAGAACACTGTATACATAATAAATAAATCTTTGAAAAAAAAAAAAAACCAAATTCAAACAAACCAGCTCTAGGGAGGAGAGGAAACAGGACTGAGCAGAGAGGGAAAAGTTGAATTTCTCTGTAGTTGTAAGAAAAGTCCCTGGGGAGCCTGTGCTGACTTTTCCCCAATTGAAGAGCCTCTCTCTCATGCACCGGCATGTCAACTCTGTCCAGTTAAGAACAAATCCTGCAGAGAGACACTTGATACGTAGTCCAGGCTGGCCTCAAACTCATGATCAGTGTACAGTCACAGGCATGATACCCCGTGTCCAGCAGGACACCTCACAGTACACAGAGCAGCGCTGTGCTTCAGATGCTACCCCAATGTCCATAGAGTCAGGGCAAAGAACCCCTGGGTAGAGCCTGTAATGGGGATCTGCAAGTCCCAGGCTTCAGTCTGACCACCATGGAGAGATGAAAGGCAGCAGGAACATGTGAACCATTTACACGTTTCCTCGAGGCCTTCAGGCAGACACTGAGAATTCTCAATCAAATCAGCAGCAGGGTGGCTGGGTGGGAAGAATAGGCTGGAAAGATACTACTAGATCTGAGATGCATTTGGAGAGGCTCCTGGTGGATGCAGCCTTGGGATTTGAGAGTTGTGGGGCAGCTCTAGGGCTTGGTGGTCAGCTGTGGGGGAACCCAGGGAAGATCTAAGGAAGCACTCGCCACAGCTATGACTGAATGCCTGTGTGGAGTTAGCTGCTTAATGTCTTTCTTCCCCTCACCTAGACTGTAAATTCTGAAAGGACAGACAGCTGCCCTGCTTCACAGCCCTGCATTTGGCTTCATTCAGTGCCTAAACCCACAACACTTTGCAGTGTTAGAATGGCTTGGGCTTTGGGATGGTGCGCTTCGATTTTGCACTGATATGCAAACCAGAGAGGAGAGTCAGGCACTGTGGTGAGTGCCTAGAAACCCAGCACGAGAGGAGGAAGATAGAGGGTCTGGAGCTCAAGGTTATCAGGTTGGTGCATGCTTGTGATTCTAGCAATCCACTTGGAAGGCTGAGGCAGGAGGGGTTTAAGTTTTAGGCTAGCCTGGGATGTAGGAGACCTTGTTTCAAAACAAGTAGCAAAACAAAAACAAAAACAAAAACAAAAACAAAAACAAAAAAACCAGGTACCTGCAAGAGGCAACTTCGTAAGACAGAAAGAGTGGTAGCCACCAGTAGCTGATCGTACAGTAACATGAATGTACCTAATACCACTGAATTGTACACTTCAAAACGGTCAAAATGAGACAGGCCGGTGGATCCCAATTACTAGGGACTGATTCAGAAGGACATAAAGTTCAAGGCCTGCCTGGAATACAGCATGAGTCCAAAGCTAACCTGGGCAACTTGGTGAGATCCCGTCTCAAAATAAAAAGCTAGGGATTGGAGAGATGGCTCGGTGAGCAGGCAGCTGCTCTTCAAGCGTGAGGACCTGAGTTAGAATTTGAGTTAGAAGCTGGGTGGGTGGTGGCGCACACCTTTAATCCCTGCACTTGGGAGGCAGAGCCAGGCGGATCTCTGTGAGTTTGAGGCCAGCCTGGTCTCCAAAGCGAGTTCCAGGAAAGGCGCAAAGCTACACAGAGAAACCCTGTCTCAAAAAACCAAAAAAAAAAAAAAAAAGAAAGAAAGAAAATTTGAGTTGGAATTCCCAGAACTCAAGTGAAACCAGGCGAAGGGGAGATGGGAAGCAGATGGAGGAGCATAGAAGCTGTGGTCTAGAACTAGCTGGTGTAGCAAACACAGCCCAGCACCATAAACAAGTGACACTCTACCTCAACAAGGTAGAACACAGGAAATGATTCTCAAAAGTCCTCTCTCTCTCTCTCTCACACACACACACAGAAATGAAGCGAAAAGAAGGTTGGAGAGTACTTATTGAAAGGATGAACAGCACAGGTGGCAGCCCTGGTTACCGGTGCGGAAAAGTCATGAGCCACGGCCATGACTACCAGAGTTACAGAGAGCTTTACTCTAGTAAGGAGGGAGGGGAGAGGAGAGAGGAGAGCCCAGAGAGAGAGATGGCGGAAGCAGAGCAGAGAGCAGAGAGAGAGGGTGGGGTCCGAGTCCGGCTTTTTTAAGGTGCACATTGCGAGACCACGCCGTGCATACATGGTCACCCGCATCCCCTGATGATGTAAGATGCAAGACCCTGAGCTGCGCATATAGCAGGAGTGAGGGCAGGATCCTAACACTTATGATAGAGCACAGGACTAGCATTCACAAGGCCCTGGGTTCAGTCCCTGGTACCACGTGTCTTAGGGGTTCTATTGCTGGGAAGAGCTACCATGACCACAGCAACTCTTATTTTATTTTTATTTTTATTTTATGTGCACTGGTGTGAAGGTGTCAGATCTCCTGGAACTGGAGTTACAGACAGTTGTGAGCTGCTGTGTCAGTGCTGGGAATTAAACCCGGGTCCTCTGAAAGAGCAGGCAGTGCTCTTAACTGCTGAGGCATCTCTCCAGCCCCACGGCAACTCTTCTGAAGGAAAACATGTCATTGGGGTGGCTCGCTTACAGTTCAGATGTTCAGTCCATTATCATCATGGCAAGGAGCATATCGACATGAAGGCAGATGTGGTGCTGGAACTGGAACTGAGAATCCTACATCCTGCAGGCAACAGGAAATGGACCGAGACACTGGGTGGTATCCTGAGCCTAGGAAACCTCAAAGCCTGCCCCCACAGTGACACACTTCTTCCAACAAGACCAAGCCTGCTCCAACAAAGCCACACCTCCGAATAGTGCCACTCCCTATGAGATTATGAGGCCAATTTACATTCACACTTACCACACCACGCAAAAAAGAAAAGGTTACAATGGTAAATTTTATATCCCATCCACTTTGCCACGGTACAAATAAGATGAAAAGAGATTAGTTGACAAAGCTTCTTAGCACAGAGTCAAATGATCATCATTATCAATTTTCCTGGGGCTGTGCTCAGTGGGAGGACACTCTAGGAGTGTCTAGTCAGGAAAAATCAAGAACTGATGGAGCAGCAGAAGCAAGCGGGGGTTGCATGTGGTCTAGTTAAGGGGCTGCTCCACTGTGGAGGCAGCATGGGGAGCTCCTGGGAGCCAGAAACCATCTGCCTAGAAACATCTACCCAGCTTGTGTACTCCATCCACCCACCTGGCTGAGCCCTAGCAGCAGGCCTGAGGACCTGCCCTTTGTTTAACACAGGGTGGGGGCGGGGAGATGGCCGAGGTATTTGCTGTTGGTATCTTACTATTGACCTATTCCGCAGCTGCTAAACCACGGCTGTGCTTTGTTTGAACTCTGCTGGGCAGACAGAAAGAAGAAGAAGAAAAAAAAATCAGTGAGCCAGGGCTCAGGCCTTAATTAGTGTTTTCTTCCTGTGACAAAAGAGCCCCAGCCCCTGAGCTCAGAGGCGTCTATGTTGCATATCACCTCTGTACATTCTGAACATGTCTGATTTTACAAGAATGACCTTTACGAGTCCCTTAGCCCAACCTGTTCGTTTCACAACAAAGCTAACGCATAACTGGCTGAGCGCCAGTCCTGTGACTGGGGTAGGTTACTTAACCTGGGAAGCCTCCATCCCCCAGCAAAAATAAGGTCCCTCTTAGGGAACTTCTGGTGAATGAGGGCCCATGAGGTTCTGGTTTGTTTGTTTTTGCTACAGGATGTCACTGTCCCTTACAAGGAGCCTAGCCCTGAAGATTCAACAGGAACTTGGGCTGGCGGTTCCTCAGATCACCTGTCCACGCCACCCGGACACTGATCCTTCACTGAAGCTGATCTGTGTGCATTTGGGCACACAGGCACCTAGAAGCTGCTTCCGCTCCAAAGCTCTAACTTCTCACCTGGGCACAAGAGGTAACAAAAAGCAGGGGTAAAGCCTGCCTCCTCGTACATCCATCTCTCTTACTTTTGGATCTATCACCCACTTAGTTGCACGCGGACATGATAATTATTGTAAGGGTGTCTAAACACCGGAAACACCCAACTACCTCATCCTCTTCAAGACTGAGCGTGCACCAGTAAGAGTAACTCCACCAAGGCATCTTCCTGTCAGGGTCTACAATGCCCGGTCCAGACCCCTAAAAGGATCCTGAAGGTTTCCAGGCATTATCCTAAGCCAGCAGTCAGCTTGGATTCTAGCATCCCCAGAGTTTCCCACAAGTTCTGCCTCCTAAGCAGGAAGGATCTAGCTGTGGGAATGGACTGGTCCCTTTCAACAATAAGGACTTCTTCAATCTTCTTGCAGAAACAGAACCGAGACAGTATCCACCAGATCACACATTAAGACCGCTTAATTCCCTCCACGGCTGTGGGAACATCAAGGAACAATATAACAATAGGGTGAGTCAGGTGGTGGTGAAGCATGCCTTTAATCCCAGCACTCGGGAGGCAGAGCCAGGTGGAGTTTGAGGTCAGCCTGGTCTACAGAGTGAGATCCAGGACAGGCACCAAAACTACACAGAGAAACCCTGTCTCAAAAAACCAAAAAAAAAAAAAAAAAAAAAAAAAGAGTAGGGTGGCATTACAATTTGGCATAATTAAAAAAAAATAAAATAAGAGTAGCCAGTCACGACGGTGCAAATCTTTAATCTAATCTAGCATTCAGGGGGCAGAGGCAGGTGGATCCCTGTGCATTTGAGGCCGTCTCTCCAGTCCCAAGATATGGCCTTCCCCACTTGAGCCTCTATGATTAGCTAGCTGCTCAAGGTCTTCACAAGACTAGAACCATCAACGTACTGTTATGGAAGATGGAGGGGCTGAGGAAGGCCTAAGCTTGCTTGAGGATATGTGGGTGGTTAATGGTGGTTGGGGGAGGGAGGGTCATTTTGCTCAGTCGCTAGCCACTGGTAAGGTGTCCGTGTTCCTATAAGCAACCCAGTGAAACTCACCGGATCACATACACCAGAAAAGACATGAACGGAGAAGGAGGGATAGCTGTGAAGAGGAAGGGATCAGCAGTGAGCAGTGGGAAGGGACACTAAAGGGTAATCAAAGAATATGATCAAAATGCAACATTGGGTCGGTGAGTTCACAGGAAAAGGTGCTTGCCACCAAACCTGACGACCTGAGTTCCATCATCCCCTGGGCCCATGTGAATAGAAAACCCACTCCTGAACGTTATCTTCTCACTTCCATGTGCAGGCACACTCAGATAAAAAAGTACAATTAAATCAGGTGTGGTGGCCCACACCTTTAGTCACAGCATTCAGGAGGCAGAGGCAGGCAGATTTTTATGAATTCAAGGCCAGCCTGATGAACATGATGAGTTCTGGGCTAGCCAAGTCTACACAGTGAGACATTGTCTCAAAAAAGAGAAAGAAAAAACAACAACAAAAAGGGAACATCTCCATACAAAGCAAATAGAAATATTTTAAATACATATATTGAAATAATAAATTGAAGCCCAGTACTATGTGTAATTAATAAATTAATGAAGACTTTTTTTTGAGAGGTTGAACTCACTATGTAGACCAGGCTGGCCTTGAACTCATAGAGATCCATTTGTCTCTACCTCCCAAGAACTGGGATTAAAGACGTGGGATACCTTGCCTGGCTAGTGAAAACATTTTTAAAACAATTTATTTTATTTGTGTGTATACATGTGCATGTGCATGTGCGTGTTCGTGTGTGTGTGTGTGTGATGAATCTGGTCCTCTGGAAGAACAGTAAGCTCTCTTAACTGCTGAGCCTCTGTAGTCCCTAAAAACATTTAAAGGAAATGTGCACCCCTTGCCTCCTGCCCCAGTGTTCTCCTGTATAAGCATAAAGCCCATGCCAACATCACAAAGATGAGCTTGGGGGTCACTAAAGCCCTTCATCTGTATTTCCCAATGAAGTCCCATTGCTCACGTCTCCATTGCTTACCTCTCCTCACTCTGCTTTTCACCGCCCCCTCCCCCGCCCGGTCTCAGGTCGGCTTGGTCATTCCTGTATATTTGAGGTTGACCTTGAACTTCTGATCCTCCTGCCTCCGTTTCCTCAGTGCCACCGCTCCTCATTTCTGTGGTGCTGGAGACCAAATCCGGCCCTTCATGCTCGCTAGGCCAGCGCTCCACCGGCTGAGCTTTAGCCTCAGCTCCTACTCATCTCTTAACTGGCACGTGAGGTACAATGGCCAAGGGGAGTCTGTTGTAAGTCCCTGAGCTGGACTTTGGCCTTAAAATTCCAGTAACATTTATTGGTTTTGTTCCCCCCACCCCCTCACTAGAAAGAAGCTTGGGTCCACTCTGCCCGGTAGGTAGGCCTGTGGCAAACACATTGTTGCCATACAATGAATGAATGAATGTTTGAAGAGTCAGTGGGAGTCTAGAGTCACTCTGAGGTGTGACCAAATCAATTTCCTGCCGATTGCCATGCAGCTTCCCTGGTTAGACGCTCTAGGTAAGGGGCTGCAATAACTATTGAGAATCCACCAGCCTAAGAGAGGGTTTGAGACTGTATAAACCAAGGACGAGTTCATATTCCCAAGGCCGACAGAAGAATAGGAAATAAATAAAGCTTTTTGTCGTAGTAACAGATTTACTAGAATCAATGCTGGTAACCGAAGAGAAGCCCTGGGTTCTAGAGAAAACCACCTTCCCCAAGTTATCTTCCAGCTGCCACTTGGGTGCTGTGGTTCATGTGTGCGCGTACACATACATAATAAATGTAAAAAAAATTAGTTGGGCGGTGGTGGCGCACTCCTTTAATCACAGCATTTGGGAGGCAGAGGCAGGAGGGTCTCTGTAAGTTTGAGGCCAGCCTGGGCTACATAGTGAGTTCCAGGACGGCTAGGACTACACAAAGAAACCCTGTTTCAAAAAATGCCATTAAAAAAAAAATAGAGTGAGAAGCAGCCATCAAATGGTGAAGAAATGCCAGCTGACACTGGCCCCAGGAGAACGTAAGAGCCTGGAACCCAGTCTCTCTCGCCTTCCTAGGTGACTAACATTCAACATTGCCAACCAATGCTGTGTGGATACACAGATCCAATGTTGGCAACTCTTACGATCTTTCTTTCCAGAAAAGCCATGCTGGCTCCAGAAAAGCCACAGTACTCCACAGGAGGCCAGAGGACAGCTTGCCAGAGTTGGGTCTCTCCCTATACAACATAGGTTCTGGGCTCCAACTCCGGTAAGCCAGGCTTGGCCGCAAATGTGTTTACCTGCCGAGCCGCCTTACCAGCCCCCTCTTGATGTTTTTAAAGTCAGGTCTCAAAATATATATAACCTAGCTTGGCAGGGAACTCACTGTTTCTTTTTTCTTTATCTTTTTGTTGTTTCCTCTTTGTCTTCACGTAGCCCAGGCTGGCCTCAAACTCAGTATGGGGTCAAGGCTTTGACCTTCTGGTCCTCCTCCCTCTGCCTCCCAAATGCTTTCTTATTTATTTGTTTTGCTGTTGTTTTTGAGGAAGGGTCAGCTCAGGCTGACCATGTACTTGCTAAATAGTCAAAGCTGGCCTTGAACTCCTGATCCTCTTGCTTCTTTCTCCAGAGAGCTGGGATTTCAGATGCACACCAACCATGCCCCGTCTTATTTGTTTTGTTGTTGTTGTTGTTTGGTTTTGTGTTTTTGTTAGAGTTTGTTTGTTTGTTTATACTTCATGTGTATGAGTCTTTTGCCTGTATGTATGCTGTGCACAGGCATGCAGTGCCCTTGAAGGCTAGAAAAGGGGGAAAGGGTCACATCCCCCTTGGAACTGGAGTTACTGACTTGTTAGCAGCCATGTGGGTTCTGGGAATCAATCTCAGCCCCCTGGAAGAACAGTCAATGCTCTTTACCACAGAGCCATGTCTCCAGCCCTTATTTCTGTTGTTTGTTTGTTTGCGACAGGGTCCTCTGCTGATCTGAAACCTATTACATAGCTGAGGTTGGCTTCTAACAGACCTGTGTGCCACATCCAGCTTATTTTCTTAAAACATTATAGCCCAGGCTGGGCTGATGTTCACTATGTAGCCCAGGCTGTGCTTTAACTTCTCAAGTACTTGTGTTTACAGGTGTGTCCCTTCTCCCAGTTCTCAAACCGACCTTTCTTCCTTTGCTTTTTTTTTTCTATTCCTTTAAAAATATTGTGATAATTGTGTGTATGATGCATGTGTGCATATAAGTCAGAGAAGAACTCTACGTAATGCAGCTTCTATCTACATGGGTTCTGGGGCTCATCAAGATTGTGTAAGCACTTTACCCAAAGAACCTGTGAGGTCCAACGGAGACTCCAATTCCCCACACTCCAAAAGGCAGTCCAATGTAGCTGGAGAATTTTTCTCCAGCTCCCACCACCAAGTCCCGCCAGTCCCAGAGCCCACTTATAAAACAAACACACGGACTCTTACATTATTTAAACTGCTTGGCCATAGCTCAGGCCTATCATTGTCTAGCTCTCACTCTTATATTCAGCCCATTTCTATTAATCTTTACTTTGCCACGTGGCTCGTGGCTTACCGGTACTTTACATCTTCCTTGTCTTGGCGGTGGTTCCAGCGGGTCTCCCTTTCCTTCCTCCTTCCTCAGTTCTCCTCTCTCCTTGTCCCGCCTATACTTCCTGCCTGGTCACTGGCCAATCAGTGCTTTATTTATATCGAGTGATATCCACAGCACTTCCCCTTTTTTTTCTTTTTCAAAAAGGAAGGTTTTAACTTCAACATAGTAATATTACATATAACAAAATAATTATCGAGTAAGAATTATAGTTACAAAAAAAGATATCTATCTTATATTTATGAGTTTAAGGTTTTATATCTAACTTATCTTTTATCATAACTAAGGAAAATTGTAAGTATCTAGTCTTTAACCACATCAAAGACCTCAGAAGGATATAATACTACCTGAGAAATGGGAGAAGGATGCAAGCAACTTTCGGGAGTCTTATAGGGTAGACAGAGACAGCTGGCAGCCTGGACAGTCATTCAAAGTTCTCTTGTAAAGTTGGGGCACCTGTCTTCAGCCCACAGGCCTAGAGTCTCTTATTCACTTTTCTCTGTGTCCTGCATAATGTCTGGCAGTTTCCTCTGCAAAGCAGGAACCTGAAGGACCATTTTGTCAAGCAAAGTTCAGTGGTCACCTTTCTATGGGTCCTGCATGTCCAGAGTTTTCCTGCCTGGCCCACAGTCAGGACAAATCTCTGACACCCGCCAGTCCCACAGCCATTCAGACTCAACCAAATAAACACAGAGACTTATATTGGTTACAAACTGTATGGCCGTGGCAGTCTTCTTGCTAACTGTTCTTACAGCTTAAATTAATCCATTTTTATTAATCTATACCTTGTCACGTGGCTTGTGGCTTACCGGTACTTTACATCTTCCTTGTCCTGATGGCGGCTGGCAGTGTCTCCCTCACCCAGCTTCCTGTTCTCTCAATTCTCCTCTCTGTTAGTCCCGCCTATACTTCCTGCCTGGCCACTGACCAATCAGTGATTTATTCATTGACCAATCAGCAACACATTTGACATACAGACCATCCCACAGCAGTGGGATATCCAGAAATGGGCTCAACCTGGACTTTAGGGAGATTTCTGCTGTTTAGATCAAAGCCAGCATTCCTCGGGAACTTTTAAAGCCAGTTCCCCTCCACCAAAAAGAGTCATTTCTCTTACCACTGGCAGAAGGGACAAATGGCTCCAGGTTCCAATATCACAAGTACCTGTCACACCTTTCAAAATCCATGCTGGCATCCTAGCCCTTGCCATCTCCTCCCCTACCCTAAACTCCATCTAGCTCATAGACTTCCCTCCCCACAGCTTATAATTCTTTCTCCTTATAATCCTGTTTTTTCAACTATATCCTCTCTATCTATCCCTCCGTCCCTCCCTGTCTCTTCCACCCCACACACTGTCTCTCTGTTCTGCTCATGTCTAGGTCCAGTCTGCTGGCCATGTTCAGCTTATTACTTTCTCTCTCTGCTCTACACTCTTTCAGATACCTCTGACTGTTCTCTCGCTCATATCTACAATATAAACCTTCCCCTTAACCATATCATGGAGCAGTCATGTCGTCAGTTTATACAGAACCATCTTGCCAGCCTATCTCTGTTGTTGAATATTATTTTAAGGTGTATTACTTTTGTTTATGTTGCATTTGTTTGACTCTGTGAAACTGTGTTACTATGCCTGTCTAAAACACCTGATGTTCTATTAAAGAGCTGAATGGCCAATAGTGAGGCAGGAGAAAGAAATAGGTGGGGCTGGCAGGCAGAGAGAATAAATAGAAGGAGAAATCTGGGAGAGAGAATGTTAGGATCCTGCCCTCACTCCTGCACATGAGCACCTTGGGATCTTGCATCTTATGTCATCAGGGGGCTCTTGTGACTACGTACATGCGGCATGGTCACACAATCTGTGCCTTAAAAGCCGGATGCAGACCCCATTCTCTCTCTCTGCTCCCCCTGCTCTGCTCTGCTCCCCTCTTCCCCCACCCCACCATCTTTCTCTCTCACCAGGCCTGGCCCCTTCCCTCACCCCCTTTTTCCTGCTAATAAAGCTCTGAAAACTAACACTGGGTTCTGTCGTGACAGTGACCTTTCCACACGGTAACCAGCGCCACTACCAGTGCCATTTATCATCCTTTCAGAGAAGAGGTAGCCTGAGAAGGAGGAGGACTCCAGGGGTCAGCCACCCAGCTACACAGCAAGTCACAGAGTAAGAGTAAGATTTACAGAAGTAGAGCCTGGCAGTGGTGGTGCACGCCTTTAATCCTAGCACTCGGGAGGCAGAGGCAGGTGGATCTCTGTGAGTTTGAAGCCAGCCTGGGCTACAGAGTGAGTTCCAGGATAGGCACCAAAGCTACACAGAGAAACCCTGTCTTGAAAAACCAAAAAAGGAAAGAGAAAAGAAAAAGAGAAAGATTTACAGAAGTAAGAGAACGGGAAAAGCCCAGAGATAAATGGTAGACGGGACAATTTAAGGAAAGCTGGCAAGAAACAAACCAAGCTAAGACCGGGCATTTATAACTAAGAATAAACGTCCTTGAACGATTTATTTGGGAGCTGGGTGGCGGTCTCCCAAAAGAGCAAAAACAAACAAACAACAATCTCTTTTATTTTGTTTTACTTAGTTTGTGACAGGCTCTCATCTATCCCAAGCTGGCCTGGAATTCACTGTTACAGAGGGCTTTCACCTCCTGAATGCTGGGATCATAGGCCTTCACCACCACACTTGGCTTATGGAGATTGAACCCAGGTTTTTGTACCTGTTAGGCAAGCACACTACCTACTGACCTACAGCCCAGGCCCTTAAATTATTTTTAAACAGTAGAAAGGACAAACACACTATGTTCTGGACTGTGAACCACCAGTTTTCAATCTCTGAATTAGGGTGTTGGGGTTTTTTTGTTTGTTTGTTTTGGTTTTGGTGAGTTTGTTTTTGTTTTTTTTTAATGTGCATTCGTTGCTTTGCCTGCATGGATGTATGTGTGAGGGTGTCAGGTCCCCTAGAACTGGAGTCACAGACAGTTGTGAGCCTCTGTGTGGTTGCTGGAAATTGAACCCAGGTCCTCTGGAAGAGAAGTCAGTGCTCTTAACCACTGAACCTTCTCTCTAGCATGTGGATTAGTGTTTTTGTTGTTTTGTTTTTTGTTTTTTGTTTTGTTTGTTTTTTATGTGCTGTAGAAAGAGAATAAGGATGGAAGGGAAAAAGAAAGGAGGAGCCCCTGGGAATGCCCCACAAATTCCCGTTCAGTTCCTACTGAGCATTTGAACCAGAGAGTGAGGGATTGAAGAGAGAGCTGACTTCCCATTCAAGCAGACTTTTTTTTTTTTTTGAGTTAACTCTTCCTTTCCTAAGGCACAGTGCTCTGGGCTTTAGGAGTGTGCTAGCAGGTCTGAACAGGATGCTGCAGTGTAGGCTGGAAGCCCAGAGGCTCTTGCTCCCAAGTCCAGAGTGGAGGGAGGGGTCTGAGTTGGGGGAGGAGCAGAGACAGCAGAGGGCCTGTGGACCTCAGCCACACAGGAACTGCCCTCCCTTGATCCTTCTTCCAGCTCCCTAGGAACCCCGGAAGTTGTGACAATCCAGCCTGTGTCAGGGTAAGAGTATGCAGTTGGTGGTTGGTGTCATGCCAACCTGGCAAGTGGCCAAGGCCCAGAGCTTACTGGAAGGAGCATAAACAGGGAGCCTGGTAGCCAGCTGTGATCCAGAACCTTCCAGCAGAAGAGCACTGAGGAGGAGCACCAAAGATATCCTTATCCTCTCTTTGGGCATCAGCCAGGTCTAGGATGGCTTTTGGGCCTCCAGAAAAGCAGCTATCACGGGAAAGTCTAGATGAGCCCGTTTTTGAGGGGCCTTTTAGCTCTTACCATCTGAGACTCTGTGGTTCAGCTTTTCCGTCTGTGGGATTCTCCATGTTAGGCATATGTGGGCTTTCTTTGCCCAGCACCCTCTGCGTTCCTCGGTTAAAAAAGCAGTGAGTCACGCTTCAGAAAGTAATTCCCCCCATTTCAGTCCCTGTGCTCAGTAAGAGGCTGACCTTGACTTGCAAATCTTGGGCTCTAGGACAAGCATGTGTGCCAGGCCCAGCCAATCAGCAGATTATCACTCCCCACCCCCTCCCCCACACCACCCCAAATCCAATGAGCCCAAGCCCAAGGAATTTTGCTAGAACTCTTGGGAACAATAAAATTGCCAGTAATTACCTTGAAGTATACTGGAAGTCCTGGTGGCCATTTGACCCTGCCAGGGAAGGAGTATGCCATGCAAGAGAAACTGTCTGCCGTGAGTTAGAGGCTAACCTGGGCTACATAGCAAGACTCTGTCTCAAAAACACAGAAGTGTGAGATAGCTCAGTGTTTGCTCAGTTCCTAGTAATTCCAGTGCGGGGGGAGGGGGGGGGGGGAGCAGTGCCCTCTTGGACCTCCTTGGGCACTAGGTAAGAACATGATACACATACTTTCATGCAGGCAAAACACTCAAATCATAAAAATTCAATAAATAACAACAAAACCCCAAAGAATTGAGGCTGGAGAATGTAGGACGTTTGGCAAGTGCTGGCCTAGCTTGGATGAAACACTGTGTTTGATGCCCAGCAGCACTTAAACCAGGCATGGTGGCACACACCTGTATTCTCAGAACCTGAGAGAACGAGGCCTGGGGTACATGAGACCCTATCTGAGAGAAAAAGGGAGAGAGAGAACTAGAGAGAGCCTAGTTTAGTCCCTCATGCCAATAATTTCAGCAGTCAGGAGGCCAGGGCAGGAAAAGCATGAGGTTAAGGCCAGCCTGGGTTATGGAAGGAAGTTCCAGGCCAGCCTGAACTGTGAGACTTTGTTTCAGTAGGAAAAAAAAAAAGAGTGATGTTGACTTGAACTGGCTGGAGCTCCTGGAGCATCCGGTGGGCGCTGTAGTCCCTATCTCCAGAACTTCACAGGGAAAGGGTCCAGAGTGCATTACTGGGTGGTAAATGTTATTTTGGGCAGAAAGCCTTTGAATTCCTGGGGACTGAACCAAGGGCCTTGTGCAGAGGGGGTTTTGTTTGTTAATTTGTTTTTGAGACAGGGTCTCATTAGGCATCCTTGGCTGGCCTGGGACTTCCTATGTAGACCAGACTGTTTGGAACTCACAGAGGTCCAACCGCTTCTGTCTCTGTGTGAGACACCATGCCCCGAAAGCTTGGTGCAACGTAAGCAAAAGCATTCTATCACCAAGCTACTGAGCTACATCCTGGCCTGAGTTCCTGAAATCGTGCATTGTCTGAAAGCAGAGCCATCCCTCCAAATCGTAATGTCCCAAAGCTCTTCCCAAGAGCAACCAGAGAAAATTGCTTCGCTCTCTGGAGACTGGAACTCATCACATTCAGACAGATACTGTCACAAAATTATCTTCCCTATCTAGTCGGTGAAGGGCCCATTTCTGTTCCTCTAAGTCAGAGATTCTCAACCTGTGGGTCTGGATCCCGGGGGGGGGTGGGGGGGGGGTGGGGGGGGGGTGGGGGGGGTGGGTGGGGGGGGGGGGTCAAATGACTGTTTCACCGGGATTGAATATCAGATATCCTGCATATCAGATATTTACATTCCAATTCATAACAGTAGCAAAATTACAGTTATGAAGTAACATTGAAAATAATTGTAAGGTTGGGGGGTCACCACAACACGAGGAGCTGTATTGAAAGGTCGTGCATTAGGAAGGTTGAGAACCACTGCTAAAGTGCTCTTGGCCTTGACCCCTAGCTTCTGTGAGGAGGATAGTCTATAGGCCCTGAGCTCTAATTAAGTCTATCACTTTTCTCTTTCGAGGTAAGGACTGAACCCAGGACCTCATGGATATTAGACAAACTCTACCACTGAGCTACATCTCAATCCCCTAGCTACCCTCTCTCTTTCTTTTTAAGATTTATTTCTATCTTAAGTATATTTTTTTCTGAATCAGGAGCCTTTGGAGGCTAGAAGAGGGCATGCGCTGGAACTGGGGTTGTAGACAGTTGTGAGCCTCCATGTATGACATGCTGGGAACTGAACGTGGGTCCTCTGCAAGAGCAGCTGCTCTTACCAGTTCTCTTAACCTATCTCTCCAGCTTGCTAGCTACCCTCTCGCGTCCTATTTTTCTGTGAACTTCTGCGGGCACCAGGTTACACTTGTTTTGTTTGTTTCTTTCTCGGGCCAATCTGTCTTTTGTCAGTTAAATTTGCAGGACCCAAAACACTAAGCCTAAGAGGGTAGAGGCAGACAGACGGTGGTGGCGCACACCTTTAATCCCACACAGGAGGCAGAGGCAGGCGAGTCTATGAGTTCAAGGCCAGCCTGGTCTTCAGAGCGAGTTCCAGGACAGTCAGGGTTACACAGAGAAATCATGTCTTGGGAAAAAAACGGAGTTGGGGAGGAGAGAGAGAGAGAGAGAGAGAGAGAGAGAGTAGACTGGAGAGATGGCTCAGCGGCTAGAGCTCTTGTTGCTATGGCAGAGGCCCTGGGTTCAATTTCCAGCACCCACATGGTGGCCACAACCATCCATAACTCCAGTTCCAGAGGCCCATAGACATACATGTGGTATACATTAGACAAAATGCTCATAAAAAATAAAAATAAGTAGAAAGAATGTAAAGGCAATTTTTTTTTCCCCTTTCAACTATATGAACAAAAAAATCCCCTTCTCAGAGAAGTTTCCATGACTGAGCCCAGGCTGGCCTCTAACTCAGAGATCTGCCCACCTCTGTCTCCTGAGTGCTGGGATTACAGGTGTGAGCCGCAATGTCCAGACCATGTTGGAGGCTCGAAAGATGGCTCAACAGGCACAGCACTTGTCACACCCTTTGGAAGACTTGAATTCAAATCCCCAGAATGCGTATAAAGCCAGAAGTGACAGCCCACACCTGTAACCCCAGTGTTCCTACACTGAGAGAGGAGGCAGATAGGAGAGTCTATGGAAACCCAAAATCGACCGGCCTGATGTGCACAGCAGCAAACAGACACTGTCTCCAACAAGGTCAAAGTATACATGAATGCCATGACATCAGTATACGCCCCCCTCCTTTTCATTTTGAGACAGGATCTTGCTAAGATCTGCAGGCTGGCATTGAATTTGTGAGCCTCTCGCCTCAGCCTCCGGAGGAGATGGGAATTCAAACCTCTGTACCACGAGGCTCTGCTGAAGGTTAATAAATGGCCCAGCTAGAAGCAGCCAGGATTGCCTGACCCTCAGGGTTCCTTACCTTTATCCAAGTCATTTCCTGTCTTCACAGGCTGCAAAGGGTTCATGCACAAGGAAGTGGGGAATATCAATATCAGGGGAACGTCCTTGGATCACAGGTATATACCACTCTGTCTTGCTTATTTATTTATTTACCTTTGGCAGGGTTGGTTTTTTTTAACTATTATTATTATTTTTATTATTATTATTATATCATTACTATTATGATTTTTTTTTTGAGACAAGATCTCACTAAGTATTTTTGCAGGCCTGAAAAGTCACTGTGTGCACACCGCTTTTCTCAGGTATGTGTCCTAGCAATGACTAAATATGTCTAACACATCTCCCTTCTCCCCTTTCCTTCTCCAAATGGTTCCACCCCCTTTTGCTTTGGCCTACACAATCAGTGGCTGGCTGTGTGTGTGCTTCCCAGTTTCAAGGATGGCCTGGGGGTGAAGGGAATGTGGATAGATAGGTCACACCGCCCAGTGTCCCATATGGTGCGTCAGCAGAGATCCTGGCCTGACGACCCAGTATGATTTGGATCAGCCTCTGCAGAAGTTGGAGTCAGACTGACCCAGCTTGAATCCTATCTCTACTGCTCCGGGGACCTCGGAAAGGTCGCTTTATCTCTCCCAGCTTTTGTTTCCTTGTCCGCGTTACCAAGACAATAATAGCTCAGCTCCCATCTCTCGGAGAGAAGTATTAAGAATTGAATGAGGGAAGCTCCTGATACTCAAATATAAGCGTTTCACAATCGCTTAGACCAGTTGATCTTCATGATGAGCCTGTGTGCTCGACACTATTTTGCCTACTTTATGGATGAAGAAATTGAGACACAGAGAGACTGACGTGCACGGAAGCAGAACCCTGGGTGCCTAGGGAGGTAGCCCAGTCAATAGAGTGCTTGTCTAGCAGGCAGTAAGCCCAGTGTTCAATCCCCTAAACCATACAAAACTTCCTGTGGTGGCACATACCTATAATTATATGAAACCCTGCTGTATACACTGAAACAAGCTGATCTTTAAGATAAATTATTAATTTTTTTTTTGTCTCGAGACAGGGTTTTGTGTAGCATGGTCTATCTTCAAACCCATTGTGCATCTGAGGATGAATTTGAACTTCTGACCCTTGTGCTTCCATCTCTGGAATGCTGGGATTCCAGGCAGGTGCCAGTGTGTCTGATGTTTGCTGTGGTGCTGAGGGTAAAATCCCAGGCTTCATATATACTAGATAAGAACTTGACCAACTGAGCTACATCTCAGCCCTAGATAAACTATTAAGTGAAAAAATGCAAGATTAAGAAGAGTATGGTGTAGTCGGTCTTTCTTGTCTTTCTTTGGACCACCAGCCCCCAAATAATGACACAGAAATATATTATTAATTATGAAAGCTTGGCCTTTAGCTTAGGCTTGTTCCCAACTAGCTCTTATAATTTAAATTAACCTATTTCTATTAATCTATGTTCTGCCACATGGTTTCTTCACTTCTCTTCCATTCTCTAAGTCTGATTCCCTCCCTGTCTCACTGGAGTCTCCTGTGTGTCTAGATTCTAACCGTGAGTTCCTCTCTTTCTCCAGAAGTCCTGCCGTTCTTTCCTGCCTAGCTATTGGCCATTCAGCTCTTTAGTAAACCAATCAGAAGGTGCCTTTACAGTGTATACAAAGATTATCCCACAACAGCATGCTTTTTTTAAGTAAGCGTGTGTGTGTGTGTGTGTGTGTGTGTGTGTGTGTGTGTGTCTGTCTGTCTGTCTGTCTGTCTGTCTGTGTGATGGCTCAGTGGGTAAAGGTGCTTGCTGCCAAGCCCGACACCCTCAGTTCCATTGAGAGGCACCACATGGTAGAAGGAGAGAATGACTCCTGTAAGTTGTCCTCTGACCTCCATACATGCAACTTAGTGCACGGGCACCCACCCAATGCACAACAAACAGATAGATAGATAGATAGATAGATAGATAGATAGATAGATAGATAGATAGATAGATAAATGTTTTAAAAATAATAATAATTCATGAGCAGGAGTTGATGTCCCTGTTGGACCTGAGCAGCTAGCTAGTCAGAATAACGAAAAGAAGAGAAGTGGAAATAACATCATGTGGCTTTCAAGGCGAGGTCATAACAAGACATTCAGCTATTTCTGGTTCTTTCCGGTGCTTGTTTTTTGTTTTGTTTTGTTTTGAGGCAGGGTTTCTCTGTGTAGCCGAGGCTGTCCTGGAACTCACTATGTAGAGCAGTCTGGCCTGTAACTCACAGAGATCTTCCTGCCTCTGCCTCCAGAGCACACACCCTCTGGTGCACTTCAAGGGGTGTGCCACCGCCCCCTGGCAACGGGGGGTGCTAGTTCATGTTGGCATGCGGTCTCTCAGACCCCAGGCAATGAGGAGTGGCCCTTGGAGGCCAAGATCATAGGCCACCTGACTGAGTGTGCTAAGTCAGAGATTCAGTCCCGTGAGATGTTGTTCAAAGGACTGCACTGCCAGCTGCCTGGGAGCCCACCACCACCAGGAGGCTAGGGAAGAACTGAACATCTGTTGGAGTTTTATGAGACAGGGTTTCACACATGGCAGTTTGTTCTCCTGCCTCAGCCTCTCACAGGCTGGGATTACAGGCACGAACCATTGAGTGCTAAGATAACAGGCAAAATGCTGTTATTGTTGTGTTTGCTTGTGTGTTTTACTGCAAGGGCTTACACTGTACCTCAGGATGGCCTGGTACTCTGTAGCCCAGGCTGGCTTGAGCTTTACAGAAGCCTTTCTGCTTCAGCCTCCTGATTATAAGTGTGAACCCCCATAGTCCGCTCCCACAGTGGTATCCTTAGCCATTAAATTTTGGGTGTGTTTGAATATTTATTAGAACATTTATATGTCTGTTTCCTTTTCAAAATTAAGAGTCTGTTTTTGTTTTGCGTTTTAGTTTTTCGAGACAGGGTTTCTCTGTGTAACAGCCAGCTGGGGCTACCCTGGAACTCAAGGACAACTTGGGTGCTAGGGATGGAATCAAGGTTGTCGGCTTGAACTTCTCCTCACTGAGCCATCCCTGAGGCTCTAGAGTTGTTTACTTGTTAAGAGTTTCTTACATACAGGGAATGGTGCTCAGTGTTTCGTGGGAAGTGTCCATTTGTTCTTCACCAGATTCTGATGAGAAATCGGGGTTTATAGGAGAATCTTTGCGGTCAAAGTTATACAGCTGTAAACCAGGCTTTTCCATTCAAGGTTGTCACTCATGGGTCCTGGCTCCAGTTTTCACTCATCTTTAGCTTTACCTGGGGGGGGGGGGGGCAGGGTGGGAAATTCAAAGCCTCTGGGGCCTCAGTGTGTAACAAAGAGAAAGCCAGACCAGGGTTGCTAGATCTTTGGAGCTTGTTTGTTTGCTTTTGAGTTTTTGAGACAGGGTTTCTTTGTGTATGTAGCCTTGGCTGTTCTGGAAGTAGCTCTGCATGAAGATCAGGCTGGCCTTGAACCATATAGATCTGCCCACCTCTGCCTCCTGAGTGCTGGGAATAAAGGCATGTGCCACCAACGCCCTGCTCTTCATTCTTTTTAATAATATATATATATATATATATATATATATATATATATATATATATATGTGGATGTTTTGCTTGTATGTATGTATATGTACTTCATGTGTGCCTGCTATCTTGAGATGTGAGCTACCATGTGGCTGGTGGAAAGAACCTGGGTCCCCTGCAAGAGCAGCAAGTATTCTTTTTTTTTAAATTATTTTTATTTTATGTGCATTGGTATTTTGCCTGCATGAATGTCTGTGTGAGGGTGTCAGATCTTGGAGTTACAGACAGTTTTGAGCTGCCATATGGGTGCTGGGAATTGAACCCAGGATCCTCTGGAAGAGCAGTCAGGGCTCTTGACCGATGAACCATCTCCAACCCAAAAAAATCATTTTTAAGTGCAATCTATTCCAGTTTAAACGTTGGGAATTACTTTTTTTTTAATTGTTCAGATCAAAAAAACAAAACCAAAACAGAAGACGAGGGCTGGACTAGAAAATCTCTGATGAGCCTGACTCAGGCATCTTGACTTTCAGCAGAACATTTCACAGAGGGAGACAACACAAATTCCTCTCCCTAGAGGCTGGGATGGAAAGAAAACCAGGCAAGTGGGAGCTAGGCGTGGAGACGCTCAGGCTCTCCTAGGCGATCCCTACCCGGAAGTGCTGGGGGCAGCCGAGGGTTAGGGAAGCCAGGCCACCAAGTCGGGGGTCTGACAAAGCAGAACCTGCAATAAATCACCTCCGCAGCCTGCCTTTTTTCCTGGGCTGTCAGCTTGCTCCCGGGAAGGGACAGGGTGGGGGGTGCGCTGCGGCTGGCAGAGCACCAGAAGAGACGAAATTTTAATTGCAATAAGAAACCAACAACTTCCACCTCTACCCCTAGCCCCTAGCCATTTTCCTTTTTCTCCTCCCTTCCTTCTTTTCCGATAAAAATCCTCCTCCCCTAGTGGGCCTTCCTCAGCTGAGAGGGATCCATTGAGACTTCAGGCCTGCAGTCCTTCTGGTCCTCCCCTGCCTCCCTCATAGTGTGGGTTCGATTCCCTCCAGAGCTCCAGGCCATTCTATCTTCAGCACGCATGGCTTATTCGGAGAGCCAGGCTGGCTGAGCGCAGCCGGATGATTGATGAGACAAGACACGAGGGCTGCCAGGCAAATGGCAGCTAGCCAGAGATAGGACTCTCACGAGATAGCCGAGCCACCCTGGAGAGAACCTACAGCTACCAGAATATGATGTTCCCTGGGTGGGTGCCGCCCGCCCTGGATATGCGCCCCTCCCTTCGCCCCACCCAAGCCTGGGCAGCTGCTGGTACTGGCAATGCTGGGCAGAACAGAAAACCACAAGGCCCTCTAAGTCCAGTACTTAATGCACAGTCCTCCTATAGTGTTTCCCTCCTTTCTGAATGCCAAAAGCAGACCCCCAGAAGATGCCACGGAGCTGCTTAGAGGGGGTCAGGTTGTTTATTACAGTGTGCTACTCAGTGCAGGTGTTTGTGATCTGTCCACTCATTCATCCCTGCGTGTGGTGTGAGAGCTCTCTCCAGAGCTCAGCTGCCAGCTGTAAGGCTCGTGTGGTGTTAGAGGGGCAGGCTGGTGTGAATACAGGCTCCAGGCCCTCCTGGCTGTGTGACCTTGGCCAGGTCACTATACCTACCTGAAGAGCCGTTTATCTCCACAGGCTTCTGTCAGAGGATGCAGGTAAATGGCTTGGAACAGAGCCTGGCTTGTGAAAGATCTATGCATGCTTTCATTCACCCAACAGCCCATAAGTGTGTGGTGTGTGTGTGTCGGGGGGGGGGGGGGGGGGGGCTGTGATGTGCCAGGCTCAGGGGCCACAGTCATGAACAAGTCAGAGGGGGTTCTTGGTCTTGAAGACTGAAGATAAACACATGACTGAATGAACAAACAGGGAAATGCAGGCAGAGGGAGGAGACTGGAGACGGGAGGTGGTGAACAATAACCAGGAGGCGCAGACCACCATGTGACCCAAGGAGTGAAGGGCAAGAGAGCTCCGGAGATAGATAGATAGACAGACCAGAACCCAGATAAGCCAGAGCAGGGCAGCTTGAAGGCAAGGATGAAGATGTTATTTTAAGCACAGTAGGAAGTGAGTGCGTTTTAGTTTTTGTTTTGCTTTTCAGCCCGCACAGTTGAAAAAAAAAAAAAAATGAGTTGCCAATATTTTAAGCAGGGGAGGGTAAAAAGGGGGAATTTGGAAGCAAGTGTCTAAGCAGCTACTGTGGTGGGGTAGGCGAGCGGAAAATGACTTCCCTTCCCTGCTAGTTACCTTGGCAGAGCTGATCATTAAGCTGACACCAGGCAGAGGAACAGGGGAAATGCTACATTTAATTACATACTCAGGTAACTGACAGCCTCTGGAACCACAGAAGGGGGCAGGGGTTTCCAGCCTCTGAAGGAGAGAGATGGCAAGAAGACAAGGGGATGTGTGAGGAATAAAGGCTGTATTCTCATACAGACAGGTCTTCCATGGAGGAGTCTCGGAGAGGCCCTGAGATGAGCAGGGACTAGGCTGTCTGGGCATGGTGGTGGAGCCAGGGATGGTGGTGGAGCCAGGGATGGTGGTACATGCCTGCCGCCCGCAAACTCAGGAGGGAGATGCTCCTGAGCTTGAGGCCTGTGGGTAAAGATGGTTGTCTAACACAGGGCTGATCCTGAACCCAGGGAGGAAATTCATGACAACTAAGTTCTGTTCAAAGGATCTTACTATGTGTAATATTTATATTAAACACACACATACACACGCCCTTCTTTTATTGAAATAGGATTTCATTATGTAGCACCAGCTGGTCTCAAATGTGTTATATTGATCAGGCTGGCCTCAAACTTGCAGCAATCCTCCTGTCTCTGCCTCTTAGGTTCTGGGATTCCATGTCTGCTACCACACCCAACTGTTCTGTATTCACTTTTTGTTGTTGTTTTATTTTTATGTTTATTATTTGTGGGGGTGGGTTCATGTGTGCCATAGCATACTTGTAAAGGTCAGGGGACAATTTGTAGGAGTTAGTTCTCGTGTGGGTCCTGGAGATTAAACTCCATAGTTCTGGCAACAAGCACCTTTACCTCTTGAGCTATTCCCATGACGCTTTGTTTTTAAAGATGGGGGTCTCATGTAGCCCAGACTGGCCTAAAACTGGATATGTAGCTAGAGATGACCTTGAACTTTGAACTTTGAATTCTCCTGCTGCCACCTCTTGAGTACTGAAATTCCAGGTCTGTGCCATCATGCTCAGCAGCAGTGGACTATTGACAATCAACACATGAAGGCCGTACCATCTTTAGGCAAGCGTGGCTAGTGTGGGATGCTCATAGAGAACCTCAGCATGCCCTGGTTGTCCCCCAGATGCCCTTAATTCAGAGGGTCCATGTATCAATATGATTTGGGAGTGGCATGTTCTGATTTCAGTGGTCTGGTAAGGTGGCATCCAAAGCAGATGATTTCACAGTGGCTTAAGAACAAGACAAGGCAGGTATTTTCCTGAGTTCTTGGGAGGAAGGAAATAAGAACCAGTGTAGCAGGAGTCTTAAAAGTTCTTATTAATAAAATCAAACCTGAGGCCAGTTATTGGGGTGAATGCTGGAAGATCAGAGAGACAGAACAGGCCACAGCTACCTCACCTTGCCAATTCCTCAGCTGATCCTGTTTCCTCAGACTGGAAGCCTCTGAGTCCTCATCCAGAATGAATCTCAGCTGAACTGCTTCTCAAAAGCCTGAAAACTTAACCTGCCAAAAGCTTCTAGTTTCTGGTCTTCACGCTTTATATATCTTTCTGCTTTTGCCATCACTCCCTGGGATTAAAGGCATGTGTCACCATGCCTGGCTGTTTCTAATGTGGCCTTGAACTCACAGAGATCTAAAGGGATTTCTGTCTCTGGAATGCTAGGATTAAAGGCATGAGTGCCACCATTTTCTAGCCTCTGTATCTAGTGGCTATCTGTTCTCTGACCCCAGATAAATGTATTAGGGTGCACAATATTTTGGGGAACACAATACCACCACAAATCAGGATGCCAGCCAGGCGGTGGTGGTGCACACCTTTAATCCCAGCACTCGGGAGGTAGAGGCAGGCAGATCTCTGTGAGTTCGAGGCCAGCCTGATCCACAAAGCGAGTTCCAGGAAAGGAACAAAACTACACAGAGAAACCCTGTCTCGAAAAAAAAAAAAAAAAAAAAGAATCAGGATGCCCAGGGTGATTTTCAGGTGAGCTGCTCTATAGCTGTAGCATCGTTCACCGTCACGGGTAGACTATATCGATAGGGTCAGGAGGCTGGGAAGGATAATCAGTACCTTGCTTTTTGCAGGAATGGAGGGCTCTGAGGTCGAGGATGTTGCTCAGCTGACATGCACAAAGCCCTAACATGGTCCTCAGTACCACAAAACCAGGCACTATGACATATGCCTGAAATCCCAGGTGCAGGTAAGAGAATTAGAAGCTCAAAGTCACTCTCAGCTACCTAGTGAGTTTGAGACTAGCCTGGTTCCGTGATATTCCATCTCAAAAAAGAAAGGAAGGAGGGCTGAATAGTTTAGAGAAAGATGTCTGTGTATAGAGAGAAATAAGAAGGCAATGATCATCCAAAAGGACTAAGGAGCTGTAGTTGGAAATAATGGGGGCTATGTGTGCTATGGGGTTGGGAGAAGCCATGGTTCCAGAAGAAGAACCTTCTCAGACCCTGCAGCCTCTTCTGCCCCTCCCACTCTCTGCTCCAGCCACACTGGTCTTTCTGGTTTTGTTTCTTTTTTTGAGACAGGTGAAGAGGTTTGAATAAGAATGACCCCCATAGGCTCATATATTTGAATGCTTAGTCACCGGGGAGTGGCACTATGTGAAAGGATTGTAAGGATCAGGGGGCGTGGCTTTTTGGAGTAGGTGTGGCCTTGTTGGAGGAAGTGTGTCTCTGGAGGTGGACTTTGAGGTTTCAAAAGCTCATGCCAGGCCTAGACCTTTTCTGTCTGTCTACGGATTGGGATGTAGCTCTCAGCTACCATTCTAGTGCCTTCCTGCATGTCACCATGTCCCCTGCCATGATGATACTGGACTAAACCTCTGAAACTGTAAGCAAGCCCCCAATTAAATGCTTTCTCTTTTAAGAGTTGCCTTGGTCATGTGTCTCTTCACAGCAACAGAACAATGACTAAGACACTGGTCACAGTATAGCCCTGGCTGTCCTGGAACTCACTATACAGACCAGGGTGACCTGGACTCACAGACTCCCTCCTGCCTCTGCCTCCAGAGTGCACCACCACACCCAGCTGGATGGTCCATTTTGAGCAGTCATTTCCTTCTGTTTTCTGGGTGCTTGCGTGCTTTTTGCTACCTCTTCATTAACGCCCATCTCACCTACCAACAAAGTCCCACTTCCGGTATCTCCTGTGATCACTCTGACGTAATTACCTCTTTTTTAAAGTTAAGTCGTCTAATTCACTGTCTCCTCTTATAAGAATCTGTAATCTTTTTTTTTTTTAAAAAAAAAAAAGGTAGACAGACTCCTAGAGAGGACTGGACTAGACTGGACTGTAGTGAGAAGTAAAACTGGAGGTTTGGCAAGGGGCTGGAGTCTGGGCTTTATCCCAGAGACGTGAGTGGTACGCCCGTATTAGCCATGGTGATATAGATGTCCATAGAAAGCTTGAGGTGTGAGGGGGAAGTGTGCACAGTGGGGTGTGTCCGGAGGCTGAGGATCCAGTAGGGAGAGGGTGAGTGCCTGGAGGCTAGTTCTGTGGAGCTTGAAAGAGGAGGAGACAAGGGCAATTGTTCAGATCCGGGACCTGGGCCAGCTGGAGGCTTGGTTTCTTACTGGGATGACAAGGCAAGGCCATGGAGGGGCTGAGAAGATAAGGGTGTGAGGAAGAGAAATCTGGGGAAAGAGAGAAAAATCTACTTCAAAGTGCAAAAAAAAAACCCCAAACCAAACCAAAACAAAATCAACAGGGCTGTTAAGGTGTCTCAGCAGATAAAGCCCTTGGTGTCATTACAGTTCAAACCTGAGAGCCAGTGGCAGAAGGAGAGGAGCCATTTCCTAAAAGCTGTTCTTTGGCTGGCTTCTGAGGAGGGCTGACAGGTTCAAAGCTTACAACTCCAAGCCCCAAGAACTGGATATATAACTCCTGGCTTTAGAAGCCAGAGATTTACACCCCTAGGTGGTCAGGTTGGAGGCTTTGATTCTCAGTGAGCCAGCACCCAGCTCCCAGCACCCAGCAGCTAGTCGATTCTGCCTGAGTTTCCTGCAACATCTTGTGGCAGCAGCGGCCAGTGGCAGCTAGTGTTAGAGTGTGTAACCTCCAGGTGTCAAAACCTTGAAGGCTTGGCTGTTTCCTGAAACTCTTCCAGAATCTGAGGTAGAGTCCTTCACTTTCGCCTCTCTGTCATATTCTTCCTTCTCGGTGCTGATACTGCTACCCCTTCATCTCTGCCTGCCCTCCCCATGCTAGCTGCTCTGTGGAATTCTTCAGCCACCTTCTTGATTCTTCTTTTTGTCCCAATGTTATTTCCTGTTGGTGTCTGCTCTACGCGTGATCACAATGTGGAGCCAAAGAAAGACTATTCAGGAAAAGCCTTTTTGATGGGCACCAGGGGGAGGCCTAGGGCAGTGAGCTGAAGATAATAGGCATGGTGATGCATACCTGTAATCACACCACTTGCAAGGAGGAGGCTGGAGAGTTAGGGGTTAAAGATAGCCTGGGCTACATGAGACCTTTTCTCAAAACAGAAAAACAAGAACAAAGAAAAGTGAGGTGTGTAGACCGGTTATATAGAAAGAAGGGGTGTGTAGGTGCACTGTGGTATGGATGATGTGATATGCAAATGAAGAATTGTATTTGCACCAACCACAGCATGATTTACAGTTCCACCAATCAGAGGACCTGCATAGGGACCAATAATAAGTCTTAAAATGTCAATCTCCGATATTTTAAAAATTTTATTTATATTATTGTTATTATTATTATTTGTGTGTGTGTGTGAACTCAGGTCCTTAGGGCTTGTTTCACAAGCATTTTTGCCCACTGAGCCATCTCACTGCCCCCTGATTTTATAAATATGTATATAATGTACATAACATTTATATATATATATAATTTATATAAAGTCTTATATATTTATATATATTTGTAGCTTGAGTTTTCCTGCCTGGCCCACAGTCAGGATAAATCTCTGCCACCCGCCAGTCCCACAACCGTTCAGACCCGACCAAGTAAACACAGAGACTTATATTGGTTACAAACTGTATGGCTGTGGCAGGCTTCTTGCTAACTGTTCTTACAGCTTAAATTAATCCATTTCCATTAATCTATACCTTGCCACATGGCTCATGGCTTACCGGCATCTTCACATGCAGCTTGTCATCATGGCGGCTGGCAGTGTCTCTCCCACCCAGCTTCCTGTTCTCTCAATTCTCCTCTCTGTTAGTCCCACCTATACTTCCTGCCTGGCCACTGACCAATCAGTGATTATTCATTGACCAATCAGCAACACATTTGACAAACAGACCATCCCACAGCATATATTCATAGATATATAACTAAATAATATGTGTATATATACATACACATAAATATATATTTGAGATAGGTCTCATGTAGCCCAGGCTGTCCTGGAACTCAAAATATAACCAAGGATCACCTTGAAGTTTGATCCTCCTACCTCCACTCTGCAATACTGAATATTGGGATTACTGGTGTGAACTGCATTCATTCTGGGTTCATACATCACTTGGATTCAAACCCAGGGCTTCATGAATGCTAGGTGAGAACTCTATCTATCGAGGCACATCGCCAGCTTGAATCCTGATTGGAGAAGCGTTGGCTTCTTGCCGAGGCACTGAGGAGATGCTTCTCCTCCCATCTTGAGACCCAAAGGTCAAAGGTTACCTAAAGGTCTCCAGGCTTGTCTTGCCTGGAGGGCCTACGTAGCTGTCTGGGGTGGGTGTGACTAGAGCAGTGCCCTCTGGAGCAGGGGAGGCACTCTGTTGCAGTGGTCCCCGAAGCTAGCAGGTACTCAGAGAGAGCAACTGGAAAGTGACCAACACAGCCAAACTGCCAGTCCAGCCTCCTGCCAGCAAGAAGCTTCTTGACCGACAGTTGCTCACTCTGGGCTTAGTTAGGGTTTCTATTTCATGATAAAACACTGGCCAAACACAACTTGGGGAGGAAAGGGTTTACGTCATCTGACGCTTCCAGTTGAGGGAAGACAGAGCAGGAATTCAGTCAAGTAGGACTAGAACCTGGAGGCAAGAACTGAAGCAGAGGCCATGGAGGAGCGCTGCTTTGCTTCCTGGATGGCTTGTTCAGATGCTTTCTTTTTTTTTTTTTTTTTTTTTTTGGTTTTTCGAGACAGGGTTTCTCTGTGTAGATTTGCGCCTTTCCTGGATCTCGCTCTGTAGACCAGGCTGGCCTCGAACTCACAAAGATCTGCCTGGCTCTGCCTCCCAAGTGCTGGGATTAAAGGATTAAAGGTGTGCGCCACCACCGCCCGGCTCAGATGCTTTCTTATGCACTCCAGAGTCACTTGCCCAGGGGTGGCACCACCCACAATGAGTGGGCCCTCTCACATCAATCACTAATGTATGAAAACATCCCATTGACTTCCCTGCAGTCCAATCTATGGAGGCAGTGTCCCAACTGGGATTTCCTTTTCTTGGATAACTCTAAATTGTGTCAAGTTAACAAAATACTAGCCTACACAGCTATCATTCAAAGGCCCAAACAACTTGCTTCCAGAGGCATGGCTCATTCACAGAAAAGAACAAAATCCTATGATGTTTGGGATAAGGACTTACAGGTAACATTCTCAACCGCATTTGATGGTGCTTCACACATATCCCAGGGAGCTGGGTAGAAGGGGGTCCCTCTGATGTGTCTCCCACATCTATTCTGTGCTCATCTAGCTGTCATAAGGAAAAGAAAAAACATAGTCAAGAGAGGGCGGTAAACAAGAGGCGAGGCTGCATTGGGAGCACAAGGAAGCTGGTGGCTGGTAATGGGGAAAGCCTTGACCTTTAAGGGGCAAAAAAGGAGTTTAAGGTCTGGAGCTTCCCTGGAGGCTGTGGGACACTTGGTTCTGAGCACGCATTAGAAGCACCAGAGACATTTTAATCACAGATCTGGAGGGCACCATCTTTGTCCCCCTTTTAAGACAATGAAATAAAGTGCTTCCCTTGGGCTCGCACAAAGGAAGTGACATTGTATAGCATACTTTCTTTTGGGCCACCCACCAACTCCCAAATCACGACATGGAGACTTGTTATTAGTTATGAATGCTCCGCCTTATCTTAGCTCTTGTTTTAATCTGTTTCTCCTTATCTACGTTTTGCCTCAGGGCTTTTTACCTTTCTTTCATTCTGCGTGTCTTACTTTCCTGTTTTCCTCCATGTCTGGCTCGCTGGTGGCTGCCTGGCTTCTGGCCCCAGCATCTTCCCTTTTTCCCTCCTCATTCTCTCTTCTCATTCTCTGAGCCTAGATTTCTCCTTCTATTTATTCTCCCTGCCTACCAGCCCTGCCTATCCCTCTACTGCCTAGCTATTGGCCAGTTCAGCTTTCTTCTAGACCAACCAGGTGCCTTAGGCAGGCAATGTGAGATAGCAAGACATCTTTACATAATTAAACAAATGCAGCATAAACAAATGTAACACACCTTTGCATAGTTAAAGTAACATTCCGCAGCTTAAACAAATGTAACATATCTTTACATAGTTAAAGTAATATTCCACATCAACATTGAGCTTCCCAGATGGGGAACCAGTAGTACAATGGTCCAGAGGTAGGAAATTCTTTTTTCCTTTGACAACACCTGGGGAGTGAGGGGACTGATGTGTTGGGGTTCAGAGCAGGAAGCGGAGATGAGAATGCAAGCAGAGGGAGGGGAGGATCTATGAGATCCAGAGGACACCCTTGAAGGATGGTTTGAGAAGGTGGAGCCAGGATGCAGACAGATCTAGCTGGAAATGCTGAGTCACGTGGGAACCTCGAGGGGACCAGTTCCCAGCCACTCTCTTAAAAACAGTTCTGGTTTTGTTTTGTTTTATTCTGAAACAATGTTTTACTGAGTAGTCTGCAATTCAGTATGTAGACCAAGCTGGTTTTGCTCATCCTATCTCTGACTCCTTGAGATTTGGGATCACAAACAAGAGAGCCCGCACTTGGCTTTTCCAACTTTTTCCATTATCTCCCCAGGCTCCAGAGAGGCAGCCTCCAGAATTCCTCCAGGGTAGCACTCTCCATTCACTCCACAAGGAAACAGTCAGTATGCTGCTGGATCCCAGCAGGTGGGAAGCCAGGATGGAGATGAGGAAAACAGCCACTGAGTGTCCAGGGCTGCCCTCCATCCGTTTCTCTGCTTTTCTTTATCTACCCAAAGCAGATCAGATGTTGCTTCAGAGCCCTGGGAAGCAGAGTGTGTCTTTTGTGCTTTGAAAGTGGGGGGGGGGGGGGGGGGGGGGAGTGTGGGGAGAATCTTTGTAAATCCCTGAGCCCAGGTAACAATCTGACTGCAGAAACCAAGGGTTTAGCTCCAGAGTCAACGTGGGTGCTGTGCCAAGAACCGAAGCATGAAAGACAGCGAGGCCGATTTTACAGGCACCTCCCCTTTCTCATGGAGAAATCACAGCTGAACAAAAAGAGGCCGCTGGGCTCCAAGGCACAGTTGGACTGCACGTTATGACTCCCTAGGTCTCCCAGTTTATGTGTCTCCCCAGCTAAGAGAGAGACAGCTTCCAGAACTTGCTGTTCACCACCTTCTGTGTGGCCCCTGGGATGCTGCAGCCTTAGCTGTTCTTATTTAAAGGGAGGGGACTGAACTGCGCTTGATTTTCTGAAGGTCCCTCCTAGTGGAAGCTACCCATGGTGTCTTTCTTGGTCTGCTTCAGTGACTTCCCTCCTCTAGAGTCTCCCGGGGACCCTGGGTCTCCTCAGACAACATTCTTCCCATGGTGGGCAGGTATGGTTTCAGGCAGAGGTCCTGGTTAGGTCTCAAACTCGGGACAAATGGTTAATTGAGGTGTCCATTAGCATATCAACTCGGACCTGGCTGCCAGGTTCTCTCTACATCTCTCAGTCTCTACCTGTTACAGGATATGACTGGCATATCCCACCCCCTACCCTAAACTTCTCCAGTCCAGGAGCTGGGCTGCCCTTCCCTATAGAATCCAGCCATTTTGGTTACTTGGCCTTTTCATTTATTCTTCCCTTTCCCGGTCCCTTGGATTGACTGTCTCCTCCCCGTCCTCCTCACATGGTCCAGCTCAGTCTGGTCATGTCCGCTCCGGACTCTCCCAGATGCCCCTGCCTCTGGCTATGCCCTTTCTTTTATCTACAGTAAACTTTCTCCTCCACCATACTAGGAGCAGTCACATCCTTTCTTTTATCTACAGTAAACTTTCTCCTCCACCATACTAGGAGCAGTCACATCCTTCCTTTTATCTACAGTAAACTTTCTCCTCCACCATACTAGGAGCAGTCACATCCTTCCTTTTATCTACAGTAAACTTTCTCCTCCACCATACTAGGAGCAGTCACATCCTTTCTTTTATCTACAGTAAACTTTCTCCTCCACCATACTAGGAGCAGTCACATCCTTCCTTTTATCTACAGTAAACTTTCTCCTCCACCATACTAGGAGCAGTCACATCCTTTCTTTTATCTACAGTAAACTTTCTCCTCCACCATACTAGGAGCAGTCACATCCTTCCTTTTATCTACAGTAAACTTTCTCCTCCACCATACTAGGAGCAGTCACATCCTTCCTTTTATCTACAGTAAACTTTCTCCTCCACCATACGAGGAGCAGTCACATCCTTCCTTTTATCTACAGTAAACTTTCTCCTCCACCATACTAGGAGCAGTCACATCCTTCCTTTTATCTACAGTAAACTTTCTCCTCCACCATACGAGGAGCAGTCACATCCTTCCTTTTATCTACAGTAAACTTTCTCCTCCACCATACTAGGAGCAGTCACATCCTTCCTTTTATCTACAGTAAACTTTCTCCTCCACCATACTAGGAGCAGTCACATCCTTCCTTTTATCTACAGTAAACTTTCTCCTCCACCATACTAGGAGCAGTCACATCCTTCCTTTTATCTACAGTAAACTTTCTCCTCCACCATACTAGGAGCAGTCACATCCTTCCTTTTATCTACAGTAAACTTTCTCCTCCACCATACTAGGAGCAGTCACATCCTTCCTTTTATCTACAGTAAACTTTCTCCTCCACCATACTAGGAGCAGTCACATCCTTCCTTTTATCTACAGTAAACTTTCTCCTCCACCATACTAGGAGCAGTCACATCCTTCCTTTTATCTACAGTAAACTTTCTCCTCCACCATACTAGGAGCAGTCACATCCTTCCTTTTATCTACAGTAAACTTTCTCCTCCACCATACTAGGAGCAGTCACATCCTTCCTTTTATCTACAGTAAACTTTCTCCTCCACCATACTAGGAGCAGTCACATCCTTCCTTTTATCTACAGTAAACTTTCTCCTCCACCATACTAGGAGCAGTCACATCCTTCCTTTTATCTACAGTAAACTTTCTCCTCCACCATACTAGGAGCAGTCACATCCTTCCTTTTATCTACAGTAAACTTTCTCCTCCACCATACTAGGAGCAGTCACATCCTTCCTTTTATCTACAGTAAACTTTCTCCTCCACCATACTAGGAGCAGTCACATCCTTCCTTTTATCTACAGTAAACTTTCTCCTCCACCATACTAGGAGCAGTCACGTCCTTCCTTTTATCTACAGTAAACTTTCTCCTCCACCATACTAGGAGCAGTCACGTCCTTCCTTTTATCTACAGTAAACTTTCTCCTCCACCATACTAGGAGCAGTCACATCCTTCCTTTTATCTACAGTAAACTTTCTCCTCCACCATACGAGGAGCAGTCACATCCTTCCTTTTATCTACAGTAAACTTTCTCCTCCACCATACTAGGAGCAGTCACATCCTTCCTTTTATCTACAGTAAACTTTCTCCTCCACCATACGAGGAGCAGTCACATCCTTCCTTTTATCTACAGTAAACTTTCTCCTCCACCATACTAGGAGCAGTCACATCCTTCCTTTTATCTACAGTAAACTTTCTCCTCCACCATACTAGGAGCAGTCACATCCTTCCTTTTATCTACAGTAAACTTTCTCCTCCACCATACTAGGAGCAGTCACATCCTTCCTTTTATCTACAGTAAACTTTCTCCTCCACCATACTAGGAGCAGTCACATCCTTCCTTTTATCTACAGTAAACTTTCTCCTCCACCATACTAGGAGCAGTCACATCCTTCCTTTTATCTACAGTAAACTTTCTCCTCCACCATACTAGGAGCAGTCACATCCTTCCTTTTATCTACAGTAAACTTTCTCCTCCACCATACTAGGAGCAGTCACATCCTTCCTTTTATCTACAGTAAACTTTCTCCTCCACCATACTAGGAGCAGTCACATCCTTCCTTTTATCTACAGTAAACTTTCTCCTCCACCATACTAGGAGCAGTCACATCCTTCCTTTTATCTACAGTAAACTTTCTCCTCCACCATACTAGGAGCAGTCACATCCTTCCTTTTATCTACAGTAAACTTTCTCCTCCACCATACTAGGAGCAGTCACATCCTTCCTTTTATCTACAGTAAACTTTCTCCTCCACCATACTAGGAGCAGTCACATCCTTCCTTTTATCTACAGTAAACTTTCTCCTCCACCATACTAGGAGCAGTCACATCCTTCCTTTTATCTACAGTAAACTTTCTCCTCCACCATACTAGGAGCAGTCACATCCTTCCTTTTTTATTTCTTTTTCATTCAGTTATCATTCATCCTTTCACTCTCAGGGGCTGGAGAAGAAATGTTTTGAGCTTTTCTTGTTCAAGGCCTCTTCATGATGACTCAGCTCTGCCATTATAACAAAAGCAATGCCATCTGATTTCTAAAATGCTCAAATGTCACAAAATTTTACTTAAAAAACAAAAAGACAAGAAATTTTACTTTTGTTTTAATTTTTATTTTTCCATCCATCTAAAACCTTAAAAACTACTTCTAGCTACCAGGTTGTATTAAAACAGGAGCCTGGCTTTGTGCTGTGGACTGCTGGGCTGGTCTCTCAGCCTTCCTGGAACTGGTTATCTACAAGATTCTAACAACTAGCTAGCTGACAACTAGGTGATGGTGGCACCTGCCTGTCATCCCAGCACCTAGGGGACCCAGCACCCACGGGACCCAGCACCAAGGAAGATCAGGAGTTCAAAGTCATCTTCCGCTCCTTAGGGAATTTGAGGCCAGCCTGGGTATCTGAGACTCTGTCACATAAATAAACAACAAAAACAATGTAAAAACATCTTCCAAAGATGCTGATATCCCACACGTATAATGGGAGGGATGAAGTCTGACAACAGGTGGGTTGGGTACACAATGCTGTTTTGTTACTGGTTGTTGCTGGTGTACACACAATGTTGTTTTGTTGCTGGTTGTTGCTGGTGTACACACAATGCTGTTTTGTTGCTGGTTGTTGCTGGTGTACACACAATGCTGTTTTGTTGCTGGTTGTTGCTGGTGTACACACAATGCTATTTTGTTGCTGGTTGTTGTTGCTGTACACACAATGCTATTTTGTTGCAGACTCTTGCTCTGTATATCCTCAGCAGAACATGGCAACTTGGGGGATAGCATGGTGACTTTTTCTTTTCCTTTTGTTTTTTCTGTGTTGCTTTTTCAAGATAGGGTCTTGCTGTGCAGTCTAGGCTGACCCTGACCTGGGGGCAGTCCACCTGCCTCAGCCTTCGGAGTGCTGGGGTTGCAGACAGGCGCTACCACGCCAGGTTTGCCCCATTTCTCAAGTACGTGTGCTGAGACAGCCACTTGAGCTAGTTCCTAGCATGTACTCCCTCGGCCATCTTGGATAAATAAGATAAACAATGTGTAGTCCCAGCCGGGCAGTGGTGGCACATGACTTTAGTCCCAGCACTCAGGAGACAGAGCCAGGCAGGTCTCTGTGAGTTCGAGGCCGGCCTGGTCAACAGAGTGAGATCCAGGACAGGCACCAAAACTACACAGAGAAACTCTGTCTTAACCTCAAAAAACCCTCAAAAAAAAGTGTAGTCCTATTTTATAGGGAACAAGCTGAGATCAGAACTAAGTGTTTTTATTTGTTGATGTTTTCCCTTTTGAAATAGTGTTCTTACCCACTGAGATCTCTCTCCAACACCCCTATCCATCCCCACCCCCAACACACCTTTTGCAGTGCTGGGGATGGAGCCCAAGACCTCATTATTCTAAGCAAGTTCTCTGACAAGTATTTTGGTATTTCATTCCAAGGTATTCTGATTTTTTTTCTTCTTTCTTTTCTTTTCTTTTTCTTTTTCATCTTTAGTTTTTTTGAGAGAGGGTTTCTCTATGTAGCCCTGGCTGTCCTGGAACTCACTCTGTAGACCAGGCTGGCCTCAAACTCACAGAGATCCACTTGACTCTGCCTCCCAAGTGCTGGGATTAAAGGCGTGCGCCACCACCGTCTGGCCCATTACTATATTAACCATGCATAACAATGGTTTCATCTTGACATTTTCATATGCACATGATGCATTTGGATCGTATCCCCTCATTCCTTTATCTCCGTTTCTCCTTCTTCCCTACATGCTTCCTATCTTCTTCCCGATTGTCCCCCTTCCGTTTTCCTGTCTTTTTAAATTTTTATTTATTTATTTATTTTTTTTTGTGACCAATAGTTCCACTAGGGTTGTTTACAGGACCCCAAGTAACAGTTTGTTTATAGCTTTAAAAAACATGTATTCATGTATTTGTGTATGTATATCCGTGCTCCGGAGTGCATGCCACAAGTATGTGGAAGTCAGAGGATGGAGTCAGCTCCCTCCCTCCTCCTTGTGGGTCCCTGGGATCGAACCCAGGTCATCGGGCTTGAAAATAGGTACCTTTGCTCCATTGCGCCGGCGTTGGTTTTTCTTTTATTCTTTTTCTAATTTTTAAAATTTTATGTGTATGGATGCTTACATTTATACCTATGAACCACATGCTTACCTGGTGCCTGTGGAGGCCAGAAGAAGAAGGCACCTGACCTTCTGGAGCTACAGTTACAGCCAGTGGTCAACGGCCATGCATATGATGATGGGGACTGAACCTGGATCCTCTGGAAGAGCAACCAGTGCTCTTCACCATGGAGCCTGCTCTCCAGCTCTGGTTTGTTCCGGCTTTTGTTTTGAGATAGGGTCTTAGTATGTAGTCTAGACTTTGAACTCACTGTGTAGGCTAACACGCTGGTTAATGTTTCATCGCCTTGACGCAAAGGAGAGTCATCTGAGAAGAGGAGACCTCAACTAAGAAAATACCTTCCGTCAGATTAGCCTGTAATCAAGCCAGGGTTTTTTTCTTGATTAATGTTTGATATGGGAGGACTAACACACTGTGGGTGGTACCACCTGTGGGCCAGTGGTTCTGGGTTGTGTAAAAAAAAAAAAAAGCCAGCAGGCAGTGTTCCTCTGTGGGTTCTGCTTCAGTTCCTGCCTCCAGGCTCTTCTCTGGAGTCCCTGCCCTGACTTTCCTTCTAGGGAGACTGGAAGCTGTGAGATGAAACAGGGCCCTCTCCCAGGAGCCACGTTTGGTCAGTGTTTTATCACAATAACAGAGGGCAAACTAGGGTACCCATCCCCAGAACCGAGGTTATAGACATGCACCACTGAGTCCAGCTTTTCCTAACTGATTTGAAATCAAACCCCAGAATGTGCCTTGGGACACTGTGACACCGACACCTGGCCTCTCACTGGTCCGATCCCCCTGCTCTCATTTCTTTCGCTCAGCCTCCACGGTGTCATTTCTGTCTCTCTAATTCCCCAGGGAGCCAGATCCCCTCTCCTCACTTTGGACCTGTCATCCTCTCCACAGGTCTTCATATGGATGATAGACACCTTCCCAGCCAGGTTTTCCTGGCCACACCTACCTGCCCTCCTAGCCCACATCCCGTTTTGCCGTGTTCCCAGCAGTCACCCCTATCTCTAGAATTGTCCTGCACACACTATTTCTCTTCCAGTCCCCAGCAGTTCCCCCAGGGATGTCCCACATCTGGCATACTTCTGTGTGTAACGGTCATTGTGCTGAACACATATCTGATGTTCCCTGCCTCTGTTCTCTCCATGACAGATCATAACTTGGCACCGAGTCATCCAATGGGCATTTTGCCCTATCGTGTGTCTCCAGCTGAGTGAGCAGAGCAGCTCCAGGGACACCAAATCAGTCCTGGACTGAGAAACTCTGGGGACAATCACAAACAATAAGGCCACACATGGCTTATGGGCCCTGAATCTGCTGAAAGACAATCTGGGGGGCAGAGGTTGGCTATGGCAATACCAATGAACAGCCCCATCAAACAGCCCCATGCTTTCTTGGTCCTCCAGTTGGACTGCTTTCTCACCTAGGACTCTACTGGCTGAAACACCATCCTCCTTGGCACCTCAACTCCTTTGGAAAAGCAGGATGCTTGACCAGGCCCAGTGCAACTAAGCGCATAGTAGGCTTGAGTATGTGTGGACAGAATGAACAAATATGCAGAGTTCTGAGGTCAGGACAAAGACACGAGAAGCAGAGTGCCCCCCAACCCCAACCCCCCTAGTCCCAGCCCTGTCTCAGGGTGTTTGCTGGCCTGGCTACCTCCCCATCTAAAGGTTCTTAGTACATAGTGATCCTTTCTCTCTCTCTCTCTCTCTCTCTCTCTCTTTTTTTTTTTTTTTTTTTTTTTTTTTCCGAGACAGGGTTTCTCTGTGTAGCTTTGAGCCTTTCCTGGATCTTGCTCTGTAGACAAGGCTGGCCTCGAACTCACAAAGATCTGCCTGGCTCTGCCTCCCAAGTGCTGGGATTAAAGGCATGCGCCACCACCGCCCGGCGATCCTTTCTCTTATTACTTTTAATTTTTTTTTTTAATTAGGCTGGTGATAGTGCACATTTCAGGAGGCTCAGAAGGGTGGTTTCTCCTCCTTCTCCTTCTCCTTCTCCTCCTCCTCCTCCTCCTCCTCTTCCTCTTTTTCCTCCTCCTTAGAACAGAGCATGTGTGAAGAAGTCCTCTGGGCTGGCCTCCTGTTTAGGCCTGCAGCCTAAGTCTCCAGGCTCTGATAAACCACAGGGACCAATCCCCCCAGTGGGTGGAGCCAGCTCAGCATCCCAGGTAGGGGAATAGAGTGGGTATAGGCAGAGGGGACTGGCTTGCATAGTTCACTCTATAGTGGAAGATCCTAAGCTCTTGAACAGCTTGGGGAGTCTATACACAGAGAACAGTGCCTCCTGTCTGCTGTCCAGGGCCTCTGTTGATCCTGTTGGTTAACTATGAAAGGATGAGGACCATGCTAGGTAGAAGAAAGATGCTTCTTCAGGGTGCAACATGGAGAAAGTCATCCCCTCTAGACCCCCACTGCCAGTTCAAGGCCTCAAATTACTATGTATTATTATTACTACTATGCCTATTTTTGATGTTTTAGGACAGGATCTCACATAACACAAGCTGGCCTCAAACTCAGTATACAGCTGAGGATGATCCTCTGCCTCCACATCCTAAGTGCTAGGATTACAAGTGTGTGCCACCATATCCTACTCTATTATTGTTAATCCTATTATTTTTACTGTTAGCACTGTGGTTCACACCCAGAACCATGTACTGGTTAGGCCAGGTACCAATGAGCTCCCCAGAACTTACTTAGGAGGAGTGAAAAGGCTGGGGGTGGGGGGAAGCCAACTACAGACCCTCTCTGTCCAAACAAGAATCCAAGCAAAATGAGGTTTAGATGAATAACAGGAGGGCCCAAAGGAAACCTGGCAGTGCTCTGGGGAAAGAGGCCATGGGTAGGTGGATGCTTTCCTGAGGCAATCCGAATAGATAGGCACTTCATTGTGTTGTTTTGGGGACACAATCTAGCATGGGCTGCCCTTTAACTCACTGCAACCCCCCTGTCTCAGCCTCTAAGGTTCTGAGATGACATATATAAGTCACCACACCTGGCATTTTTCTTTTGTTTTTCCAGTAAGATGGACGGTTTCATTTGTGAGTCACCATTCAACTGCAAGATGTGGGGAGGGGCAAGACATCCAGTCAAACTTCATTTCCCACCATGTCTTCGGGTAGTGAAGCCAGACACTACACACTCACAGGCACTAGACTATGTCCCGACCCAGACCTTATTGACTTGGGAACCTTGTTTGCCATGTTGGCTAGGTGTTTGTGTATGTGTATGTTTGGTCAACACAGGCTAGACTCATCCTGAAAAACAGAACCTCAATTGAGCAAGTGCCTCCATCAGATTTACCTTTAGGCAAGCCTGTAAGGGGCATTTTCTTGATTGATGATTGATGTGTTATGTCTTAGCCCACTATGGACAGTGCCACCCCTGGGCAGGAGGGCCTTGGTTGTATTAAAAAAAAAAAACAGGCTGAGCCGGGCGGTGGAGGAGCACGCCTTTAATCCCAGCACTCGGGAGGCAGAGGCAGGCAGATCTCTGTGAGTTCGAGGCCAGCCTGGTTTACAGAGTGAGTTCCAGGAAAGGCGCAAAGCTACACAGAGAAACCCTGTCTCGAACCCACCCCCCCCACCAAAAAAAAACAAGCCAGGAGGCAGCACCCCACTATGGTCTCTGCTTCAGTTCCTTCCTCAGCTTCTCTGAGGACCATACCCTGTAAGCCAAATAAATCCCTTTCCTCTCCAGAGATGCTTTCGGTCAGTGTTTTTTTGTTTTGTTTTGGTTTTTGGTTTTTTTTTTTTGAGACAGAATTTCTCTGTGTAGTTTTGGTGCCTGTCCTGGACCTTGTGCTGTAGACCAGGCTGGCCTTGAACTCACAGAGATCCGCCTGGCTCTGCCTCCCGAGTGCTGGGATTAAAGGCGTGCACCACCACCACCACCACACGGCCCTTGCGCCACTACCCGCCCAGCCCTTTTGATTAGTGTTTTTATGCCAGCAACAGAAAGCAAATTAAGACTTTTGCTAAGCACTGTATGTTCACACCCAAGACAAAACCTGATGCTTCCCCCAGCCTAATCTTTCCCAGCCCCATAAGGTAGTGGCATCCCCTAGCTCTGCGCAGTGTTCCATTGTGCAGCCTGGTGGAGTGGCCCTGCTGGAGCACACAGATGCTCTCAGAGGCCCTCCCACACTGCCTCAGTCCAGGCAGTTCTTATCTCCTATGCACATTGCACTCACCAGGAAGATACACATGGCTTGAAACAGCGTGTTCCTTTGCTAAGAGCAGTGTCACAAGCTGCAAAAGCCCTTTCACTAGAGAGAGGCCAGCTAAAGCACGTTCTCACACTGTCTGTGGGGACCTTAGGCAGAACACTTCTGCCCACTCCGCAATGGAAAGGACAGTGTCAAGACAGCATGACCGCACAGCTCCCACTGAGAGATGGCTACATGCTGACAGAGGAACCTCATGGGAGGGAACACAGCCTCTGCCAGCTGTGACAGCAGAGCCTGGGGCTGGGTCTCAGCCTCAGCATTGTTGACATTCTGTGTCCTGAGGGCCCGCCCAGTGCAGGCATGATGCCCACAGCCCTAGTCTGTGCCAGACCTATTGCTTCTCAATATGACAACTACAAATGGTTCCGGAAATTGCCAGAAGTCCCAGGGAGACAAATTGGCCTCCCATTGTGAACTGTGGGTTTGGGGAGGAGCTCTGCAGTGAGCCATGAGGAATGTGGAAGGCAGAGAGCTTCAGACACCTCACAGAAACAGCAGTTCCTCCAGCTGCCTTCCTCCTGATAAGCCCCCCACCCCCTCCCCTGTGTGTGTGTGCCTGTGTGCAGGCGTGTGTGCCTGCGTGCGTGCGTGTGTGTGTGTGTGTGTGTGTGGGGGGGGGTTGGGGAAGGAACTGCAGAGGGAAGGATAGAAAAAGGAAGAGGAGAGAGGGGTGGGTGTGGGTAGAGGGGTCGCACACAAAAAGAGTTGTATGAGGGTCCTTGGGTCTCCACATTCTGAACATTCATAAGTTCTAGCCTTGTGGGCCTCCATTCCCTCCTGCCAGAGTCTTGGACACTTCCTCCTCCTCTTGGTGACCTGGGAGATGCTGAGTGGGTCGTCCCCGTCCCTGTGACCCCCCCCCCCCCCAGCTGGGAGTAGGAATGGAAAACACCTAGTCTGTTCTGTGTTCCCCTGCATTCAAATGCTCCCCTGCAGGTCCTGTCCACCTTGCCTTTTTTGTTGTTTTTTTGTTTTGTTTTGCTTTGTTTTGTTTGTTTTTTTTTTGAGACAGGGTTTCCCTGTGAAACAGCCCTGGCTGTCCTGGAACTTGCTTTGTAGACCAGACTGGCCTCGAACTCACAGAGATCTGCCTGCCTCTGCCTCCTGAGTGCTGGGATTAAAGGTCATGTCTCCCAGCCCCCACCTTGCTTTTAAATTTACTAGGGACCATCAGCGTTGTATCTCTTCAGAAACAATGTAACTAGTTGTCTGGCCCTCCAGCTCTTGCTGCCACGCCTTCCCCAGCGCTGTTGATTGTAGCTACTCCAACTGTGAGCCAAACTAACTCTTTCCTTTTAAAAAAAAAAATCTTTATGGTTTTGACTCCTGATCACAGAGCTTCATTGGTTTTCCAGCTTCCATGCTCACTCACTGGTTATAGCATTTTTTCTCCACAAAGCAGATGGAATAACCTGTTAAAATAGAAGTCAGCTCCTTTTCATGGCACCTCCTAGTTGATGAACCATGTTAGGATGAAGCTGAGTCTCTCCTTCCCAGCCACCAGCTGTCAGGAAGTCATTGATGTGGATGAGGGCCATAAGCTCAGTAAGAAACACATGGCTACAGAAGTAGCTGCTGATGCTCTGGGTGAAGAGTGGAAGGGTCATGTGGTCCACATCAGTGGTGGGAACAACAAACAAGATTTTCTTATGAAGCAGGGTGTCTTGACCCATGCAGAGTGTGCCCGCTGTTGAGTCAGGCGCATCCTTGTTATAGATCAAGGAGAACTGGAGAGAGTCGTCTGTTTGGGATGCATTATGGATGTCAATCTGAGTGCTCTCAACTTGATTACTGTAAAAAAAAAAAAAAAAAGGTGGGGTGGGTGGGGAGAAGGATTTTCCTTAACAGACAGATGCTACTGTTCCTTAGAGGTTGGGGACCAAAAGAGCTAGCAGAATCTAAAAAAGCTTTTCAATCTCTCTAAAGAAGACGATGCCCGCCAATTTGTTCATCAGAAAGCCCTTAAACCAAGAAGGGAAGAAACCCAGGACCAAAACACCAAAGATTCAGTGTCTTGTAACTCTGTGTCCTAAAACACAAACACTGGCCTATTGCTCTGAAGAATCAACACACTAAGAAAAATGAGGAGACTGCAGAATATGCTAAACTTTTAGCCAAGAGAATGAAGGAAGCCAAAGAAAACAGCCTGGAACAGATTGCCAAGAGATGTAGTCTGTCTCTGCTGAGAGCTTCTTTTTCTAAGTTTGAGTCTAGCCAAAAATAACTAACAAATAAGTCTTTAAATGTAACAAATAAGTGATCAGACCTTGGGGGGAAAAATAACCTCAGAAAGCCCTTGGGAGACAGTGGCAAGAGGATTAGAAATTCAAGGTCATCCTTGGCTACATAGTACAAATCCAACCTGGGCTACATGGGATTCTATCTAAAAAAGAAAGGAAACAAACAAGCATGCTCAAGTCAGGTCAAATGTGGTGACTCAGTCCTTGACTCCCAGCTGTTGGGAAGCAGAGGCAGGAGGGTCCCAATGTTTAGGGCCAGCCTGGTCTACACAGTGAGTTCCAGGCTAACCAGGGCTATCCCGGAATCAGTCAATACATCAGCCAGTCAGTGCAAATCTACTCAAGCCATCTCCGCCCCCAAAGCTGTCCAATGGCTGACTTGATCCTCAGCAGCAAATCCAAAGCCCTGGACATGCGCAGTCCACAGTGTCTCGCTGTAGCTAATCTCATTTTTCTCTTACCATCAAGCTTCAACCACACTTCCCTTCCTTTCACGCACTCGGGATGCTACACTCCCGCTGCCCCAGGGGTTTCTGTACAAGCTGTACCTTTGCCTGAACCCCCTCTACTAGCCTCCATTCTGCATCCTCCCCACATGGTGTCTACACAAACATTCCTTGTCAGACCAGGCCCTTCCTTTCTCTCCCAATATGAAAATGACCTCTTCAAGTATTTATGCGCCGTCCATTATACACTCCTCCTCCTTACTGGGAACCCAGGCTAGGCCCTGAGTATGCTAGGCAAGTAGTCTACCATCGAGAACCATCCTCTGCTTTTTTATTTCATGATCAGGCTCTTGCTCTATGGCTCAATTTAGCTTTAAATTATTGAATTAATCTTCCTGCCTCTACTTCATAGATGCTGGGATTACAGGTGTACATCACCACTTCTCTTTTGAGACAAGGTCTCTTGTAGCCCAGTCTGGCCTCAAACTCAGTATATAGCCAAGGAGGACCTGCCCCCATCTCCTGAGTTCTGGGGTTACTGACCTGTACCAATACACCTGGCTTCCCCCTTCCCCCAGCTTGTTCTTTTAGACAGGGTCTCATAGGGAGCTGCTGCAAAGCCCAGGCTGGTCCCACCCTGCCTCCATCTTTTTTTTTTTTTTTTTTTTTTTTGCCTATCTTTGCTGTGCCCTCAGGACCTGCAGTTTGACACGCACAGTGGACACTCAGCACGTTTTTGTTGAGTAGACAACTGAACAAGCACCTTGACGGTCTCTGGAGGTCTTTGGTGTTTTGGCTCTGCGTGCCATTGGTGTAGTGTCACGTCTTGCTCTGTGGTGTGTATGGGCTGGCCCCATCAGAGGTGACCAAGCCAGTGATATGGGTGTGAAGGTGGGAAGAAGCCATTGGAGGCAAATGAAAAGAAGTCCCAGGTCAAGGGAGCTTAGGGACTCTTTCCACGTGATGCTGAGAAGAGCATTCCCCTCCTTCCAGCTGTCTCTGTGGCTCTTTTGTGGGGATATGGTTGTTATTATCAGCTGGCTTCCCTGGGGTCGTTAGTATGTGGTCCTCTTACCCTTAGCAGGTAGGGTTCCTGTCCACCAGGCTAGCACCTCCCCCGGGGCAGGCTGTATGGAGGTGACCACTAGAGGGGGCTCCAACTCACAGTATCTGTCTCCAGGGCTGCCAGCTGCCTGGGAGGCTTGCTATCTTTGTTTCGGAGGCCTTTCTTCCTCTCTCTCTTCTCTCTGTTCTTCCTGTCCCCAGTCTTTCTCTCCTCCCTCCAGGGTTTTCCTTCCTACTTGACTCCCAGCCCTTCTCGTCAATTTCTATCAACACGTCTAGGCTGGCCCCACCCTGTGATCAGCCCTAGGGTCAGACACAGAAGGGACGGAGACATGTCACAGCGGGACCTCTCTGTCCACCAGGGAGCTCATAGTTTAACCTGAATCCCGCAAAGCCAGAAAGCCATGATGCTTCCTGGGAGGCCTGCCTAGGAGGAACGGAAGGGAGACTTGATCTTCTTACCCAGGGGCTCCACAGCCCTTTCCACTGAGCACCCAACAACTCATTTCCTGAGAGGGAAAGCTGGGGAAAAATAGGACAGCTTTGCCTTACTGAGGGATAAACTGCAGCTCCAGCCCAAAGTGAAATATGGTGTTAAACGGGTTCGAAAGCGCATTCCGCTGTTTAATGAGCTTGGACAGGTTGCTTAACCTCTGGGCTCAGTGTGTTAGGGCTGTGAGAGACATGTATGTGAATGCTTACAGCTGTGTCTGGAGTTGTCCATAGGCCAAGGCCACCCGCCCAGCTGGGGTATCAGAACTGGGACCAATCCCCGTCTTTGAACTCTCAGGCTGAAAGTCTTCCTTGTGGGCAGAGGCCACAGGAAACAGAATGCTCCCTCTGATTGGGCTCTTCTGGGGACAGGTCTCTGTACTAGCCAAAGCATAGGGACTCCTGTCCTCGGGCACATTATCTGTCTTTTTGTGCCACGGATTTCTCTGGGGAGGGTGCTACCCTTCATTCTGACCAGGCTGTACCTGATATCCCCTCACACCCAGCTCAGGTGGGAAGGCAGAAGAGGTGGTTTCAAACACTGCTGGGGGGCGGGGGGGGGGGGGGGGGGGCCGGGGGTGTTGACTGGCAGAACCTTCACAAAGGACACACTACCAGTGATCTTTGACCTAGCCACCCCACTTGACCGGCTTGGTCCTATAGACAGACTCTCACAGACAGGAAGTAAAAGGATGCACGATGTTTCCAGCGACCATTTACTTGCTATTACAGAACGTTCAAAGTCAGGCATGGTGGTGCACACCTATAACGATAGTTACTAAGGAGATGGGACAAGGCTAGCCTCAGCTACATAGAAAGTTTGAGGCCAGCCTGGGCTACATGAGACCATGTCTCAGAAATGACAATAAATACCCGCTATTTTCCCCAAGGATCAACTCTGCTACCCCCAATCGCCATTGTTCTTCTCCTCTCCTCTTTCTATTCAGTTTTTTTGTTTTTGTTTTTTAAATACAAGAACCCATTATGTAGCCCCAGGATGGCCTTGAACTTAGGGTGATCTTCCTGCCGTAGCCTCCCAAGTGCTGTGACTACAACCACACACCACCACATCCATGCCTGGCTTTCTTTTTCTTTCTTTCCCTCTCTCCCTTCTCACTCTCTCCTTTATCTTTCTCATTCTTTTTTAATTAAAAATGTTAAAAATTGGATTTATTCATTTATATTTTTATGTCTGAATGTGTGCTTGATGCCCAAGAAGGTCAGAAGAGGACACTGGATCACCTAAAACTGGAGTTACAGAGGGTTGTATACCACCATGTGGGTTCTGGGAATCGAACCTGAGTCCTCTGCAAGAACAAGTGCTCTCTCTATTTTATTTATTTATTTTTTTTTTTGTTTTTCGAGACATGGTTTTGGTGGTACTCTTGCTCCCTCTTAAATTTTTTTTTAATTTAAATTTGTCTGTGTGTGTGTGTGTGTGTGTGTGTGTGTGTGTGTGTGTGTGTGTGTGTATGGTGTGCACATGTATGAGATCAGAGGACAACATGTGGTAGTCTGTTCTCTCCTTCTACCAAGTGGGATCTGGGGATTGAACTCATGTCATCAGGCTTGGTGGTGAGTGCTTTTACCCAATGAGGTTTTGTCTTTTTGCCTCACCTTCCCAGTTTTAGACAGGGTCTCATTCTGTAGACCAAGTTGGCTTGTCTACAGGACCAAACCTATGATCCTTCCGCTCAACCACCTGAGTACCTGGATTACAGGTCTGCAGGAAGGACCACACCCAGCACCCTTGGATTTCCTTATTCCAGAACACGTGGTGAATGAAGGAGAAGCCTTCCCCAGGCAGGAGGCCTCACCCTGCTAGCAGCCTTGAGCTCTGGCTTCCTGATCTTCCAGAAGAGAGAAAGCATTCAGGAGCTTTACTGCACCGTGGGTGGGGCCGGAAGGGGGTGACAGTGGTAAAGCTTTCTCATTGGCTGTTTGGCCTGGAAGTTTTTCTGGGGATGAAAGAGACGTGGACTTCTACTTTTTTTACTGCTGGCGTGGTGATTTTGATGGGTTATGACAAGGGCAGCGTCTTCCGCTTGGCTGGGGACCCAAGGCCTCCCAGGGAAGGACAAGATACCAGTAATGATTACTTTGTTACATCATCTAAGACTAGCTCTCAGGGATCCCAGCCAAGAAAGATGCTGCTAATGAGGGTCATCCCTATGAACTTCCCCTACTAAGCTCACACACATTTCCTTTTTCCTCCTGATACAGCCCCTAGCTCGGGACAACAGAGAGACCCGTGTGTGCCCACCTCCTTATGTGTCTAGGCAGACACAGTTCTTCACTTGTGTACAAACGGGCTTGCCTGTTAAACCAACAGGTGCACACACACATATAAATATGCATATACACATGCTCCCATTCAGTGCACACTTTCAGAACACAGTGTGTTCAGACAGCCACCCTGATGTTCAGTACAAATTCCCACAGTGGCAGTTTCCAAAGGTGGCTGCCAGCAAGCCTTGTACCGTCGTCCCCACCATCTGTCAAGAAGAAAATCTATTATCCTCCTCTTGATTATTTGTGGTACAAGCAATGCTTGGACATTTCTGAACCCATGCTTGAAGAAGACTGGGAAGGAGCCACCTAGGAATGAACCCAGCCATCCTGAGGCTGCCATGTTGGGAGGAAACCCAAGCAAGTCACATAAAAGAGAGAGGGGAGCCATACTGAGGAGCACTGGGATGTTGGACATCTGAATGAAACTAGCCCAGCTGTTGGTCATTAAATCCGTGGGGGTGCATTTGACCATCCAGCTACACCCTGATCAAATTCTTGATCTACAGAATCCTGGGAAATGATTGTTTGGTTTTTCGAGACAGGGTTTCCCTATGTAGTTTTGGTGCTTGTCCTGGAACTCACTTAGTAGACCAGGCTGGCCTCGAACTCACAGAGATCCGCCTGCCTCTGCCTCCTGAGTGCTGAGATTAAAGGCATGTGCCACCACTGCCCTGTGGGAAATGATTTTTTTAAATGCTGTTGTTTGTTTGTTTGTTTTTGTTGTTGTTTTTCCAAGACAGGGTTTTTCTATGTAGCTTTGTGCCTTTCCTGAAACTCGCTTTGTAGCCCAGGCTGGCCTCGAACTCACAGAGATCCACCTGGCTCTGCCTCCTGAGTGCTGGGATTAAAGGCGTGCGCCACCACCATCTGACTAAAAGGCTGTTTTAAACCTCTTTTACTTGCTTGTTTTTGAAACAGGTAATATATATTCCAGGTGGGCCCTTTGTAGTCAAGGATGACCTTGAACTCATGGTCCTCCTGCCTGCCCCTTTGCAGTGCTAGCATTTTAGGCATGCATTGCCATGTATCCAGGGCTTCATTGTATGCCAGGCAAGTATTCTATCAAAAATCAGCCCTTGTTTATGTTTTTGAGATAGGCATTGTTATGTAGTTCAGAGTGGCCTGAAACTGTTGGCAATCCTCCTGTCTTAGCCTTCTAAGTACTGGGATTACAGACATGTACCACCATGTCTAAATCTGGGTTACCCTCATACCACGTGCGCTCTATCTCACAGAAGTATTCCCAAGCTATTAGCAATAACATGACGTAGTCAGGGAGCCCTTGCAAGACTGGTATGCCATTTGAACTCGGAGCCTCCAAAATTCTGAACAAAGTAGATTTCCTTTCTTTTAAAGGTACCTCTCTTATTTTGTTATAGCAAGAGAAAAATAGAATAATATACAAGGCAAGAAAAACACATGGATAAACTATTAGAAAGGGCTCCAACCTCTAACATTAGCTCTAGGTGGAAGTATAAGTCATACATACCTGAAAATCATAGTTGGCAAGAAATGAGAGGTAAGTGGAAAGAGAATCCACCTG